>NC_061111.1:107279647-107381848 GCF_002878395.1 Capsicum annuum | reverse complement strand
AGGTGCCCGAGGGAACCTCGGACAAAGAGCATTTCATGATTGTATAAGCTTGTAAATACTTGGACTTCTTTTACAGTAATTATATATTGAGTGGTCTCCAAGATGACCTCTACAATGTTTACAGTGGAACTAAGACATCAAGGGAATTGTGGGGGGCATTAGAACGAAAATACAAGACAGAGGATGCGAAAATTAAGAAATTCTTTGTTGCAAGGTTTTTGGACTTTAAAATAATAGATAGCAAATCAGTTGTCTCTCAAGTGTATGAATTGAAAGTAATCATTCATGATCTCCTAGCAGAAGGTTTGATTGTGAAAGATGTATTTCAAGTAGCAGTGATAATTGAGAAGCTACTACCTATGTGGAAAGACTTCAAAAACTACTTGAAGCACAAACACAAGGAGATGACTGTCAAAGATCTTATTGTCCGACTACATATTGATAAGATAATAAGGCTAATGAGAGAAGGTCAAAAGGAAATTCTAGAATTAATGGTGCACATATTGTAGAAGATGACCAAAATAATTCTAAGAAAATAGAGAAAGTTGAACAAGAAAGCCATCAACCCAAGAAGAAATTCAAGGGAAAGTGCTTCAACTGTGGAAAGATTAGCCATAAGTCCACGGATTGTCGTGCCCCTAAGAAAGGCAAAAAAAGGACTAAGCAAATATGATTGAGTCCAACAAAAAATGTGATGATCTGTGTGCTATGTTTTTAGAATGCAACTTGTTGGGGAATCCTCGCGAGTGGTGGATGGATTCTGGTTCCACTCGCCATGTTTGTGCCAATAAAGAGTTGTTTTCGTCATTTGCTCCAGCTCAAGTAGAAGAAATGATCTACATGGCTAACTCCGCTATGGCTAAGGTAGAAGGAATGGAAAAAGTAGGCTTGAAAATGACTTCAGGAAAGGTCTTGACACTTAACAATGTCTTGTACATTTTGAAATTACGTAGGAACTTGATTTCTATTTCACTTCTAGACAAGAACGGATTCAAATGTGTAACCGTTTCTAGAAAAATTGTAATTAGCAAAGGAGAAGTATATGTGGGGAAAGGCTATCTCACCGAGGGCCTTTATAAGATGAATGTAATAAGTATTGAAATAAATAAAAGTTCAAATTCTTCTTACTTGCTTGAGTCTTATAATTTATGGCATGAACGTTTAGGGTATGTTAATTACAAAATGTTAGAAAAATTGATCAACTTAGAAGTTTTGCCAAACTTGGAGTGCAATAAATCAAAGTGTCAAACATGTGTGGAATCAAAGTATGAAAAGCATCCTTATAAGTCTGTTGAAAGGAATTCCAATCCTTTAGACTTAGTACACACTGACATTTGTGATATGAAGTCAACACCATCACATGGTGAGAAAAGGTATTTCATAGCTTTTATTGACGATTGCACTAGATATTGTTATGTCTACTTGCTAAATGGTAAGTATGAAGTAATAGATACATTAGGTAACACAAAATTAAAGTAGAAAATCAGTTAGAGAAAAAAATAAAAATGATAAAAAGTGATAGGGGCAGAGAATATGAATCTTCCTTCGCCGAAATATGTGTATAGAATGGAATTGTCCATCAAACTACAGCTCTGTATTCACCTCAATCTAACAGAATTGCAGAAAAAAAAAACTAAACTTTGAAGGAAATAATGAATGCCTTGCTTATAAGTTCTGATTTACCATAAAACTTATGGAGAGAGGCTATCCTTACAGCCAATCATATACTCAATAGAGTTTCCCATAGTAAGACATAGTCAATTCTTTATGAAAAATGGAAAAAAAGGAAACCCAACTTGAAATATTTCAAATTGTGGGGGTGTTTAGCAAAGGTCCAAGTTCCTATGCCTAAAAGGGTTAAGATAGAACCTAAGACTGTGGACTGTGTGTTCATAGGATATGCTAAAAGTAGTAAAGCATATCGGTTTTTGGTTCATAAATCCGAACATCCGAATATAAATAAAAATATGGTAATTGAATTAGATAATGCTGAAATCTTTGAAAATATTTACCCATATAAAACTAGACATGAACAGTTTAGTATAGGGTCTAAACGACCTCGAGATAAACCAAGTGAGAATTACATAATAAGGAGAATCCAAGACGTAGTACACGTCAAAGAACTACAATGTTTGGATCAGACTTTGTAACATTTCTCTTAGAAAATAAGCCTCAAACATTTAAAATAGCGATGTCGTCATCAGACTCATCCTTTTAGAAAGAGGCAGTCAATAGTGAGATTAATTCAATCTTAAGCGACCATACATGGGAATTGGTTGATCTTCCTTCAGGAAATAAATATTTAGGTTCTAAATAGATCTTTAAAAGGAAAATGAAAGCAGATAGTACTATTGACAAATACAAGGCAAGACTTGTAGTAAAAGGCTTCTAACAAAAAGAAGGTCTTGACTACTTTGATACATACTCGTCAGCAACAAGGATAACATTGATTTGAATGTTAATTGCCTTAGTAGTGGTATATGATCTTGAAATCCATCAAATAGATGTGAAAACCACATTCCTAAATGGAGAATTGGAGGAAGAAATTTACATAGAACAACCTAATGGTTTTGTGGTTCTGGGAAAGGTGAATAAGGTGTGTAAACTTATTAAGTCATTGTATGGACTAAAGTAACCACCTAAGCAATGGCATGCAAAGTTTGACCAAACCATGTTGGGAAACAGTTTCAAGATAAATGAATATGATAAATGTGTTTATATTAAAGACACTCTAAATCACCAAGTCATTGTTTTTTATATGTGGATGATATGTTGATCATCAGTAGAGACATTTTTTATATAAATTCAATAAAATGAATGCTCGAGAGTAAGTTCGATATGAAAGACTTTGGATTTATGGATGTGATCTTAGGAATAAGAATCCCTAGAACTCCATAAGGGTTGGCACTGTCACTGTCTCATTATATCAAATATGTACTTGAAAAATTTAAGAATATGGAATTCGATATTGCCAAGACTCCATTAGATGTGAGCTTTGCACTTCGAAAGAATGAAGGTAAAAGTGACTCACAATTGAAGTATGCAAGAGTAGTGGGATGTTTAATGTATATAATGAACTGTACACGACCAGACATAGCATGCGCTATTAGAAAATTGAGTTGGTACATGAGTAATCCCAACAAAACTCATTGGATGGCAATGAAAAGTGTTTTGGTGTATCATAAATATGCTCAAGACTATGCCTTGCATTATAATAAATATCCTACGATACTTGAAGGCTATAGTGATGCAAATTGGATCACCAGATCAAACAAAGTAAAATCCACAAGTGGATATATATTTTGTATCGGTGGGGAAGCAGTCTCTTAGAAATCATCCAAATAGACTTATATTACTCGCTCGATAATGGAATCTGAATTTATCACATTGGATAAAGCCGGTGAAGAAGCAGAATGGCTCCAAAATTTCTTGGAAGATATTTCTTATTGGTCTAAACTAGTGGCACCAGTATGTATACACTGTAATAGCCAAGTGGCAATAGGTAGGGCAGGGAGTATGATGTACAACGATAAATCTCATCACATACAACGAAGACATAATATTGTTAGGGAACTTCTCTCTAGTGAAATTATCACTGTTGGCTATGTAAAGTCAAAAGATTGTGTTGGGTCCACTTACAAAAGGCCTATCTAGAGAAGCAGTGGAAAGGACATCCAAGGAAATAGGTTTAAGGCCTAGGACAAGTCAGTATGGCGGTAACTCTACCTAGCAGACTGGAGATCCTAAGAGCTAGGTTCAAGGAGATCAAAAAAAGTTATGTCTGACAGGTTCAACATTATCAATTACCGAACCCATTCTCATGATGTAGACAATGTTTAGTAAACAGGGATAAGACTTAAGGTGAAAAGTCTTTTAACGATTATCTAAATTTAGAAGATTCGACCAAATAGTTTAATCTATAGGATTGAACATTTAAAAATCACCTACGTGAGGGAAAAGTAGAAGCCTCTTCAAGGAGAATATTGGTAAAGGCCTATTCTCTAAGCTCTCATGAAACCAAGATGTGTTCATGGCTGAAAAAAATAAAACTGTGAGAACCATAAATGGTAAAAGGCTAATTGTGCAACATGTGTTGTCTAAGAGTACACTAAAGCTTGAAGGTTCAAAGATATCAAATTTACCAATTGACTAGTGTATCCGATGCATGTTCACTACTAAAAGTTCAAAGGAAAACCCACTTATCCAGTTGCAATCAGTCTTTGCTTGATGATCACATACTTGTCCGTAAAAATTTTATGACAAATAGACATTTCCCATTCATGTGGGGGATTTTTGGGTTCAAAGTAGATGAAAAAATGTGAATGAAAAAATAAAGGAAAAATGGTGGAGAAGGGATACCAATTTAGAAAGTGTACTCCCAAATTGGAAAGTTCACTCTTTCTCCCACATTGGTGGAAGAAGAGAACTTGTGAGTGTTTAAAATAAGGAACATTTACTCCACATGGTAAGTGAGGTAAGAAATAAGAGATGTCTTGCACCGTCGTCGTCGCTCACTCATCTCGACTTCAGCTTCGGCTTCAGATTTGGATATGGATATGGATCGATCAATGAGATTTATCTTTTTGGACAAAGTTTATTTGACAAAAACTCAGGAATTCAGTTCGAAAACACTTAATGGAAAAACAACTTTTTTCTATGTTTTGATACTCTATTTATATGCATGCATGCATATTCTGAAATAGTGTTTCGAAATAATGCAGTGCTGAAATGAAGGGATGCAACCCTTCAACAAAATGACACACTGATTCATGAAATGGTATGCTTGTTCGGAAAAGACACATTCTTTAGACAAATAAACATAGCTTTTCCAGAAAGGTCACATCTTTTAAGTGAACCATTGCCACTTTTCAAAAGAGGCATATATTGGCTATATAAACCTGCTTTCATCCACAGGTTTAGGTACCAATTTTCTGAAATACAAACTCTCTTCTTGTCTTGAAAAACTTTCTGTGTGATCTATCAAACCGTTGAGTGAGTTCGCTGAGTCCAATAATTTGAGGTACCGCTATTATTTGGATTGTAGGCTATTTTATCTTGGGAGGAAGATTCCAAAACTTCGGGTACGGTGAGGGGAATTATTCCTTAAGGACACTCCGTGAATTCGTAAGACTTTGTCTTAAATTTTGTTTCATCTCTTTTCTCAATCTTAACACACTTCTTAGATAGATTATTCGCGATCTAGGGTTGAAGGTGTTACAGAACTTCATAAGTGTTCTTGTCTTGGATTTGAACTAGTGTTGAAGTTTGTGTTTCTTATATACAGATTCTTGTACCCGAATACATAAAAGATAACAAAAACTACAAATTTGAAGTATTTTCTGTATCAACTTACAGATGTGGGTATCTCTCTAACGAGTCCTAAGGTTGTAGGTTCCCTTTAAACAAGCCTATTATTTATTAACTATTAGTCGCTCACAAAATAAGAATAAGGAGAAGGATCTGTTAAGCAAAAACTACTCAATGAATCATCCGATGACAAGATACTTATCCCATGGTCGTAACAGCATCCCTTACAAAAAATTTTAAAATTTGTCATCGCTTACAGGTAGTGTGTTTTGGCTTCTCTAATAAGCTCATTTTAGTGCAAACCTATGTTTTAGTCTAAAGAGATTTCCTGCTTATACTCTAGAATCCACAGTGTCAAACTAGATCAATGACTCGATCAACTCGATACAACAGGAGGATTAGAATAGTCTGCTAAATTCTACTCCAAAAAGGAATTAAAACTTGATTAATATTTGTCAGTTGCTCCTAAACTGAATCAACAAATCGATCAACTTGATACAGCAGGAGGATTAGCTATAGTCTGCTAAATTCTAGTCCAAAAAAGGAATCAAAACTTGATTAATATTTGTCGGTTGCTCCTAAGTTTATTGTAGTTTTATGGGAAAAAAACTATTAAAAATATGAATATATGAAAAATTCTACTAAAATATTAATTAGTATCCTTTTTGGTTTAAGAATCATATACTTTTATAAAAAGCATTATATTTTAGATTCTTCTTTATCGATCATTTTGCAGTTTTGGTGGATTTGGTTTTGATTTTATCTTTGTCCATGTCATCTTTCATCATCAATAATGTAGATACAATTTTCTGGTTTTCCTAGACGAGCTATCTGTTTATGCTATTTTGCATGATCCTATAAATTTATATCATCAACAGAAGAAGATCTTCATTGTCCTCAATGATGCCGAAACTCTCTGTTTATGTTATTATACGTGATCCTCTTTGCTACACTTTTCCAGCCAAGGAGATCTAATAAATTTATTATGTAACTGAGTAGGATTCATTGATTTTTCTATTTGGTTTTTCATGTATAACTACAAAATAACTATCAATCAGGACTTAACAAATCATGTAGCCAAAGAGCCGAGCCAAGAAGGTAACCTTTTAAGTCGTAGGAGTTGTAGTTCAACATTGAATATGGCGAGTTAGATGAAGCAAAATTTTAATACCAAAAACCAATGTTGTTTAGGTTATTAAATTAATTATAAGGAGGTTGTTTGTTGTTAGAATAGAATATGCATAAAAAGAGGTAGTGTAAAGGAGGAAAAGGGGCAACAAAACAAGACTTGGGGGATTAAATGGTATGTTGTTGTTGTTGATCTTGTGGTTGAGGGTGGGGGCACTTGACGCATGAAGAGAGTTTAAGAGATGATAACTACCTATCAAAAAAAAGACGAGAATGACTTTATGGCATCGGAGGCAAACAAGGAGGGAGAGAATTTACAAACATAAATTAGTAAATATTACTTTGTCAATTATGATTACTATGTGAGGTCATTATCTAAATCATACTCGGTGAATTAGGAATTAAGGTAACATACAGCACACATGGGAATCATTTCTTCGATTCTACTCTTTTACCTATGATTTTTTTTCTTGTATCATATTGCACAGCTTTATATGGAGTATTAAAGTTATTGTTTGGTTAGACTTTGTACATAGATTCATATAATAATCGACCAGAGAGTTACGTTTCATGAGACATAAAACTAGCATTCCGTTCTTTTCTCTTTTATGTTGAAGCCAATGGATGTTAAGAACTTACTCTTATCATCATTTCCTGAGATCCAGTTTTGGGATTTACTTCAAAATACTGCTGGAAAACCTTTGTCTTGTTATTTACAAGGACAAATGAGGTCGAGAGCCAATCGTGTTGATCAAATTATTGTTGTATCATATTCTCAAATTTGTTACTATGTCTCTTCTGGGTAGCACTAAGTAAAGGACTAAATAGATAAATCTTTATCAAAATCATATCCTCATAGGCATCTAACTGAGTTCCCCCACATCAGCTTAGCTGGGTAGCTTAACTCTTTCTATCGATTTGGATACTCCCCAAACATATCGGGTCTAGGGAGGATAGTGTGTAGAGACCCTATCCATTTCTTGTGAGATAGAGAGATTGTTTCTAATAGATTCTCGACTTAAGTAAAATATATAAAAGGATTTTTAGTAGAAATTATTTCTATACTTTTCTTTCCTCATCCAAAAATCAAGTAAAGACCAGCATTGTTGGTATTGCGAAAATGGTAGAATGAAAGACTAGTGCATGCATTTTTGGTCTTCTAATATTAAACAAAGATTGAAAGAAATGACTTCACGTTAGATCTTCTTAAGGGGGCAAAAAGGATAGTAAGACAATAAATAAAACAATAAAGTTATCTTTCCTTGTTGATTATTTCCGTTGGGGAAAAGTACTTCAATATTTTTTAGGTTATAAGTATTAAGAAGGGAAGCCGGACTATCCTATACTTTGTTTGGATTGGTGTTACCTATTGTATTATATTATTTTGATGAATATAATATTTGGATAGATTGTATTGGTTTTTTTTTTGGATAGATTGTATTGTTATTTCTCGTTACATAATTCCATACATCAATAATTTAAAGGATATACTTATTGAAAATTAGAATACGGGATAGAGCATATAAAGGTTCAGTGCAGGATAAGATAGAATTTTTAGAAAATAACTGAAGAAAATTTAAGGTAATGACGTGATCACATCAACTTGTTTTAGAGGTCTTATTACTCTACTTTTTAATCACCATGCGTCATGTTGTCATTGCTGATTTTTGACATATAAATTGTACGTCTTGCAATAACAATAGCTCACTCAGTTAAACAAAATCAAGTTATGCAACATTTTTCTTTTTAAATCTTTCTTTATCTCAATAAGTAAATACCTGTGTAGTACTTTAAAATTGGCTAAAATATTACTTCTTCACTCTTTCTTTATTTTACCTATAACCGAAAGTCTTAACATTTCCAGACTTCAAAATTAATTACAATTTTGTTAACCTATAGGAATCCACTCTTTATTAAACTATAGTTTATTCCACGCAACTTTTTTTCTGTGATAATATTTATACATCTTTCTTATATCTTTTTCATATTAATTTATTTAAAATAATAAACACTCATAATAACTATGCGCCTATTTTAATGCATTTTCTGTTTTACTACATTTATACTTCTTATATACAAATATTAATTGTTTGACCCAAGCTATACTCACTTAACAAAGCAAAAGGACAAACAATACCAACTATTGGACTATACCTGCCACACCACGTTTTTTGACATTTTTTTATAATAGAGTTTAAACCCCCAACCAAGTTTCCTGGCAAATAAGTTAAAAGATGATTCAAATGGTTTCTAGTCAATTTATATGCAGGTTTGATCAATCCAAAATACTAATTTTTTCTTGAATGGTTTTTATAATTGATTTCAGGTAATAATTTCTCAAGAAACAATAAAACAAAAGCTGCAAATTAACCAAAAAAAATAGTAGGATTTGTGTCAATTAGGTTTGTCTAGATTCTTATTGAAAATGTCAGGTACACGTACAACACACGTACTCTAAACTAGTTACGATATATAAGGGAGAATCTCAAATTTTGGTAGCCCATACAAGGGCTTTTTTTCATTTCAATTTTGTAGAAAAATGAAATTATTGCACATGGCAATTAATGGTATATTTTTATTAGATATTTCCATTTTCACCCTTATTCTTTTTGTTAAGTCCATTTCACTTGGATTATTATAATTGGTTTCTTCTTTCCACTTGTTAGACCATTATTTAATTAATATTTCTTTCATTTTAAATCAACAATCACTTTAAGTCGAGAAAAAATTCAAGCTAACTTTTAGTACAAAATTAAAGTTTGCAATGTTCTCATATATTTATATTAAATATGATAATATAACAAATATTATGTATTTATTGTTTCTCTTAGTGGACATAAGAAAAAAGGATGAAATACTTATTAAAATGGGTCGAATAGGGTATTCTTGTAAGGGGAATGTAAAAAATAATCATGATAAGTAAATAGACCGAATGGAGTTATCTATTAATGTAGTTTAATTATCATTTAATATCTCTGTAGACCATTATTAAGTTAATTCATATAAATGCTCTAAATTAAGGTTATAATTATTATAATATAAACTTGAAGTCATAGAACTACTTTGTTCTAAATGATTATAAGATGAAAAAAATGTATTTTGCAAAAACTATTGCCACTAAAATTATGAGCAAAATTAAAATTCAATAAATATCAAAATAAATTTATTTTTCGCTATAACTAAGAAATTACATGTGGCAAATCTTATAAAATTATCCATATTTTTTCTATTTATGTTCTTCATCGAATTGTAATTATTACAACAACAATAACAACATACCCTGTGTATTCCTACATAGTGGGGTCTGGGAAGGGTAGAGTGTATGCAGATCATACCACTACTTTAGGTGAAGTAAAGAGGCTATTTCTGATAAACCCCTGGCTTAGGACCGATAGCAGTATAACAAACACAAAACATAAATGCATATAAACTATTACACTATGCAAAATAAACTAACACCACTAGCCATAAGATGATACTACGGCCATAAGATAATACTAAAAATTATCTATCCAAAACCATAGACATCACTCAATACCACGGACAAGAAACTTCAGACAAAACAAGAACGCTCCCCTACTATTATCGAAATACTACCCCCTAACCTTCTACCCTAATTCGCATCCTCTACACCTTTCTATCAAGGGTCATGTCCTCCGTAAGCTGTAACTGCTCTATATCATGCCGAATTACCTCCCTCCAATATTTCTTCAATCTACCTCTACCCCGCCTAAAACCATCCATAGCCAGTGTCTCAGACCTCCACACTGGAGCATCAGAGCCCCTCCTCATCATGTGTCTAAACTAACGTAACCTTACTTCTCGCATCTTATTCTCCACCGAATCAATTCTCACCTTCTCCCAAATAATCTCATTCCTTACCTTATCTTTTCTGGTATAGCCACATATCCATCAAAACATCCTCATCTTCACCACCTTCAACTTTTGGATGTGGGAGTTCTTAACTGCCCAACACTCCGCTCCATACAACATAACCAATCGGACTGCCACTCTATAGAACTTACCTTTAAGCTTCGGGGACACCTTCTTATCATATAAGACTCCCTAGGCAAGCCTCTACTTCAATCACTCTGCCTCAATACAATGTGTGACATATTCATCTATCTCACCATTGCCCTGAATCATAGACCCCAGATACTGGAAACTCTATCGCTTTTGAATGGCCTGAGAGTCCATCTTCACGACCACGCCAGCCTCCTGCGACACATCAGTAAACTTACACTCTAAGTACTCTGTCTTGGTCCTATTCAATTGAAATTCTTTATACTCAAGGGTCTGTCTCCAAATCTCTAACTTATCATTAACTTCTTCCCGAGTCTCGTCAATCAGTAACATATCATCAGCAAATAACATGCACCAAGGCACCTCCCCTTGAATATGTCTTGTCAAAACATCTATCACTAAGGCAAATAAAAAAAGGCTTAGTGTCGATCCCTGGTGCAACCCTATCAAAATTAAAATGTGCTCTAAATCTTCACCTACCGTCCTCACACGAGTCTTCGCGCCATTATACATGTCCTAAATTGACCTAGTGTATGCCACGGGCATCACTCTAGACTCCAAGAACCTCCACAAAATCTCCCAGACAACTCTGTCATATGACTTCTCAAGATCAATAAACACCATATGTAAGTCCTCCTTCCTCTCTTGAAATTGCTCCACTAATCTCCTCACAAGGTGAATGGCCTCAGTAGTGGATCGACCTGGCATAAAACCGAACTGATTCTCAGAGATAATTATAATCTTTCTCATTCTCAACTCTACCACCCTTTCCCAAACCTTCATAGTATGACTCAACAACTTAATACCTCTATAGTTGTTGTAATTCTAGATGTCTCTCATGTTCTTATATAATGGAATCATCGTACTTCACCTCCACGCTTCAGGCATCTTCGCCGCCCTAAAAATTATGTTAAACAACCTTGTCAACCACTCCCAATCTATCTCGCCAGTGCTCTTCCAAAAATCCACTGGAATCTCGTTTGGCCCCATCGCCCTACCCCGACGCATCCTGCGAATAGCCTCCTTGATCTCCTCAACCTTGATACGCCTACAATATCTATAATCGTGACACTCCTTATATTTCTCCAGGTCCCCCAACATGAAACCTTTGTCCCCTTGTCATTCAAAAGTTTATTAAATAGGACCACCACTTCTTCGTAATGAGGGCATCCTCAACAAACACAGTGTCATCCTCTCTCTTGATGCACTTCACTTGGTTAAGGTCACGAGTCCTCCACTCCCTTTCCTTGACAATTCTATACAACTTATTATCCCCGCCTTTCTCCTCTAAAGTAGCATACAACCTCTCTAAAATTATCATCTTATTCGTCGTAACCGCTAACTTAGCCTCTCTTTTAGCTACCTTATACTCCTTCTTATTCGTCCGCCTCTCCTCATCATCCTTGATCTCAACCAACTTATCATAAGCCACCTTCTTATACCACATTACATGTATTAAATCATGTTATTATATAAAATATCAAATTACTTGTAGCCTTTTGATATATTCAAATTCTCCAGTTATACTTTCTTCTTCATAAATATTGTTTTTATTTAAAATTATTCAATTATGTGACTAACAACTCTAATAATTATGAATACTTATCAACAAGACATGTTTAACATACCATTAGATTATAATGATTATAAAGTAAAAAAACATAGTATAAACTACACTTATAAAATAAAAAATTTTATTTTTATACTTTGAGTTTGGGTCCGGGCTTAGCACAGGCCTCATGAAACTATAGTGTGTGTGTGTATGTGTGCGTGTATGTGTCAACAAATTAGTACAAAAAGTCACATACCTTGGTTAGCATATGCCCTCTGATGAACTCGCTCTTTATTCTTAAAAATATACTTTTGACAACATTTGAATGACAAAAATCATATGGGCTACATGGTAACTGGATTGGCATCCGCAAAACTTAATCACTGGGAATAAATGGCCAAGAAACTCCATCTTGTAAAATTATTGGAGTAGGCCAAGGCCAAAAAGGCAAATGTCTTAAAGAAAATAAAGATAGGAGTGCTCAAACTGGCTGTTGGATGCCATTGACAGATGAATGCTGAAAGCACTGCTAGAGGAACTCCAAAGAATCCAAGCAACTACAGGTTATTTCTTCATTAGTTTTATTTCATGAACAAGATGAAGTTTTTTTAGAGTGAAATTTTAAAATAGAGAAGCAGTATAAGAAGTTCACAATCCTTACATTCCCATAAACTCCTCATTTCTTTACGCATATCTTAACACAACGCAGAACTGCCTGGAATATCTGTACGATATCACCATAAATCCAACTAGTAAGTCATGGAAATTCTGACTAATGAGCACCAATTAAGAACTTACAACACACTGACCCAGCGCAAGAATATCTCAAAACTAGATGTGGCTAATTATTGCATTCAACTACAGAAAAATCAAGATTCGCAGGTGAGTAGCTAAGGTCAAAATGTTTCAACTACTAGAGCATGTTTAAGTGACTTCTAAGCAGCCTATTTTTTATGGTGACTTATTTCTTCTTCGTACATAATATCTCAAAAAGTTGATCCTAACTTATTTCTCGACTAACCAAAAGTTTCTAAGTTCTTAATTTTATAGGACCGTAATCAAACTCATGAAGTACTTTTGGTAAGAGTTCAGAATTCAGATTTGTACATCACTACGATCTCAAGCTTTCATTTTTAAAAGTTAAATGAACCATAACTATGAATAACTACTAGGAACCATTACTTACCTCTACATTTGGCACAAGTTAAATGATTCTCCTATTTACTCGTACACCAGACAGACTTTTCCAACTCGTATCATCAATATTCTTCAAAAAGAATGGGTTGAATACATCCACATCTTGGGCATATCATGGATTGCTAATACGCGTGACACTTCTTTTAGAAATCATATATTAGAGAAACATAATTATGAAATATTAGTTTTTTTTTGCAAATGAGCTGGCTTGAGATATGGTGACTAGATATGTTTACATGGTGACTAGATATGTTTACTCAAACTAATGACCACTGATCACAATAACAGCAATATAAGCATAAAATCACCTCAGGTACAGATATTACTTTCAGTCGTACATATGTAAGATCAATAGAGATCCCATCAAATTTGAATCGCATCAGAGGAACCTTTGCACCTTTGACACAGTGGATATTTGATACTTCTGGTCTCCTCGCTAGCATGCTGTGCAGCACAATGAAAAAGTCTTCCTACATGAATCACAATGATATACACATCAAAATCTATACAACCTCAATTAGACTTAAAGAAGCTAATAAGAAAGGACTCACTTCTATTGTTGCAAAGCACGGTCCACCACACAATGCATCAATATCCAATTCTAAATTATGAGACTGAAAAGAATAAAACATTTCAGAAGATAAAAAAAACTCTTGGGTTCAAAGTATATGAAAAAACGTGAATGAAAAAATAAAGGAAAAATGGTGGAGAAAGGAGACACCAATTTAGAAAGTGTACTCCCAAATTGAAAAGTTCATTCTTTCTTCCAGATTGGTAGAAGAAGAGAACTTGTGAGTGTTTAAAATAAGGAACACTTACTCCACATGGTAAGTGAGGTAAGAAATAAGAGATGTGTCGCACCGTCGTCGTCGTTGCTTTCTTGGCTCAGCTTCGACTTCGGCTTCGTCTTTGGCTTTGGATTTGTCAAAGTTTATTTGGCAGGAATTCAAAAATTTAGTTCAAAAATACCAAATGGAAAAATATAACTTTTTTCTATATTTTGATACTTCATTTATATGCATCCATGCAGATTTTGAAATAGTGTTTCAAAATAATGCAGTGTTGAAACGAAGGGATGCAATCCTTCAACGAAATGACACACTGATTCATGAAATAGTATGCCTGTTCAAAAAAGACACATTCTTTGGATGAACAGACATGGCTTTTCTAGAAAGGTCACACCTTTTAAGTGAACCATTGCCACTTTTTAGAAGAGGCACATGTTGACTATATAAACCTGCTTTCATCCACATGGTTAGGTATAAATTTTTTGAAATACAAACTCTCTTCTTGTCTTGAAAAACTTTCTGTGTGATCTATCAAACCGTTTAGTGAGTTCGATGAATCCAACAACTTGAGTTACCACTATTATTTGGATTGAAGGCCATTTTATCCTGGGAGAAAGATTCCAAAACCTCGGGTACAGTGAGGGGAATTATTCCTTAAGGACACTCCGTGAATTCGGAGGACTTGGTCTTAAATTCAGTTTCATCTCTTTTCTAAATCTTAACACACTTCTTAGATAGATTATTCATAATCTAGTGTTGAGGTATTACAGAACTTCATCAGTGTTCTTGTCTAAGACTTGAACTAGTGTTGAAGTTTGTGTTTCTTATATACAGATTCCTATACCCGAATACATAAAAAATAACAATCTTAAGGAATAAATTTCTGCAGAATCTATATTGCTTATTTTTGGAGATTAAAGCTTTAAGCGTTCTACTCCATTTGAACTTAACTAGTGATTTGAAGATATAAAATCTTCATCACAAGTTAAAGATCATTTGATTGACGATTGGAAGTCATAAAAACTTCATCGTTAACTAGAAACAAAAAGAAGAGTTTAAAGTTGCTTAACTTTATAAATAGTATTCTAAAAATACTAAATTTTATTCTCTTGTGGTGATAGGAAAAATGACTAATGAAATTCAAATGCAATATGCGGCTACGACTGTGGGGGAAACTAGCATTGCTTCAACAAGTCGAGCAAATGCTCCACAACCAATGGCAGTTGCGAAGAAGCCCAGAAAATTTGTAGGCATTTACTTTAAGCGATGGTAGCAAAAGATGTTCTTTTACCTCATCACTCTATGACTTCAAAGGTTCATTAGTGAAGATACTCCTGCGGTTCCTAAGGGAACCTCAGACAAAGAGCATTTCATGATTGTAGAAGCTTGGAAACACTCGAACTTCCTTTGCAGGAATTATATATTGAGTGGTCTCCAAGATGACCTCTACAATGTTTACATTAGAACTAAGACATCAAAGGAATTGTGGGGGAACTAGAACAAAAATACAAGATAGAGGATGCGGGAGTTAAGAAATTCTTTGTTGCAAGGTTTATGGACTTTAAAATAACATATAGCAAATCGATTGTCTCTCAAGTACAGGAATTGCAAATAATCATTCACGATGTCCTAGCAGAAGGTTTGATTGTGAATGATGCATTTTAAGTAGCAGTGATCAAAGACTTTAAAAACTACTTGAAGCACAAATGCAAGGAGATGATTGTCGAAGATCTTATTGTCTGACTACATATTGAAGAGGATAATAAGGCTGCTGAGAGAAGGTCAAAAGGGAATTCTAGAATTAATGAAGTACATATTATAGAAGATGACCAAAACAATTCTAAGAAAAGGAAGAAAGTTGAACAAGAAAGCCATCAACCCAAGAAAAAATTCAAGGGAAAGTGCTTCAATTGTGGCAAGATTGGCCATAAGTCCAAGGATTGTCGTGCCCCTAAGAAAGGTAAGAAAAAGGACCAAGAAAATATGATTGAGTCCAACAAAGAATGTGATGATCTGTGCGCTTTGTTTTCAGAATGCAACTTGGTGAGGAATCCTCGTGAGTGATGGATGGATTCTGGTGACACTCACCATGTTTGTGCCAACAAAGAGTTGTTTACATCATTCACTCTGGCTGAAGTGGAAAAAATGATCTACATGGCTAACTCTGCTACGGCTAAGGTAAAAGGAACAGGAAAAGTGGGCTTGAAAATGACTTCAAGAAAGGTCTTGACACTTTACAATGTCTTGTACATTCTGGAATTACGTAGGAACTTGATTTTTGTTTCACTTCTAGACATGACGGATTCAAATGTGTAACCGTTTCTGGAAAAATTGTAATAAACAAAGGAGAAGTGTAGTAGCGAAAGACTATCTCACGAGGGCCTTTATAAGATGAATGTAATGAATGTTGAAATAAATAAAAGTTTAAATTCTTCTTACTTGCTTGAGTCTTATAATTTATGGCATGAACTTTTAGGCCATGTTAATTACAAAATGTTACAAAAATTGATCAACTTAGAAGTTTTGCCAAACTTTGAGTGCAATAAATCAAAGTGTCAAACGTGTGTGGAATCAAAGTATGCAAAGCATCCTTATAAGTCCGTTGAAAGGAATTCCAATCCTTTAGACGTAGTACACACTGACATTTGTGATATGAAGTCAACACCATCACGTGGTGGGAAAAAGTATTTCATAACTTTTATTGACGATTGCACTAGATATTGTTATGTCTACTTGCTAAATAGTAAGGATGAAGTAATAGATGCGTTTAGGCAATACAAAATTGAAGTAGAAAATCATTTAAAGAAAAAAGTAAAAATGATAAGAAGTGATAGGGGCGGAGAATATGAATCTCCCTTCACCGAAATATGTGTAGTGAATGGAATTATCCGTCAAACTATGACTACATATTCACCTCAATCTAACAGAATTGCGGAAAGAAAAAATTGAACTTTGAAGGAAATGATGAATGCCTTGCTTATAAGTTTTGGTTTATCGTAAAACTTATGGGGAGAGGCTATCCTTACAGCCAATCGTATACTCAATAGAGTTCCCCATAGTAAGACACAATCAATTTCTTATGAACAATTAAAAGGAAGAAAACCCAATTGAAATATTTTAAAGTGTGGGGGTGTCTAGCAAAGGTCCAAGTTCCTATGCCTAAAAGGGTTAAGATAGAACCTAAGACTGTGGACTGCGTGTTCATAGGATATGCTAAAAGCAGTAAAGCATATCGGTTTTTGGTTCATAAATCCAAACATCCGAATATAAATAAAAATATGGTAATTGAATCAGATAATGCTGAATTCCTTGAAAATATTTACCCATATAAACTAGACGTGAATAGTCTAGTAGAGGGTCTAAACGACCTCGAGATAAATCATGTGAGAATTACATAATAAGGAGAATCCAAGACGTAGTACACGTCAAAGAACTTCTACTATATTTGGATCAGATTTTGTAACATTTCTCTTAGAAAATAAGCCTCAAACATTTAGAGAAACGATGTCATCATCGGACTCATCCTTTTGGAAAGAGGTAGTCAATAGTGAGATTGATTCAATTGTAAGCAACCATACATGGGAATTGGTTGATCTTCCTCTAGGAAATAAATATTTAGGTTCTAAATGGATCTTCAAAAGAAAAATAAAAGCGGATAGTACTATTGACAAATACAAGGCAAGACTTGTAGTAAAAAAATTTTAAAAAAAAGGTCTTGATTACTTTGATATATACTCGTCATTAACAAGGATAATATTGATTCAAATATTAATTGCCTTGGCGGCGGTATATGATCTTGAAATCTATCAAATGGATGTGAATACCGTATTCCTAAATGGAGAGTTGGAGGAAGAAATTTGCATGAAATAACCTGAGGGTTTTGTGGTTCTAGGAAAGGAGAATAAGGTGTGTAAACTTATTAAGTCGTTGTATGGACTAAAGCAAGCACCTAAGCAATGGCATGTAAAGTTTGACTAAACCATGTTGGCAAACGGGTTCAAGATAAATGAATGTAATAAATGTGTTTATATTAAAAACACTCCCAATCACCAAGCCATTGCTTGTTTATATGTAGATGATACGTTGATCATAAATAGAGACATTTCTTACATAAATACAAGAAAACGAATACTCGAGAGTAAGTTCGATATGAAAGACCTTGGAGTTGCAGATGTGATCTTAGGAATAAAAATCCATAGAACTCCATAAGGGTTGGCATTGTCACTGTCTCATTATATCAAAAATGTACTTTAAAAATTCAAGTATATGAAATTCGGTATTGCCAAGACTCCATTGGATGTGAGCTTTGACTCGAAAGAATGAAGGTGAAAGTGACTCACAATTGGAGTACGCAAGAGTATTGGATGTTTAATGTATATAATGAACTGTACACGACCAAATATAGCATATACTATTAATAAATTGAGTCGGTACACGAGTAATCCCAATAAAACTCATTGGATCACAATGAAAAGAATTTTGGGGTATCTTAAATACGCTCAAGACTATGCCTTACATTATAATAAATATCCCCCAGTACTCGAAGTATATAGTAATGTAAATTAGATCACTGGATCAAACGAAGTAAAATCCACAAGTGGATATGTATTTACAATCGGTGGAGGAGCAGTCTCTTTGAAATCATCCAAACAGACTTGTGTTACTCGCTCTACAATGGAACCTGAATATATCACATTGGATAAAGCCGGTGAAGGAGCAGAATGGCTCTGTAATTTCTTGGAAGATATTACTTATTGGTCCAAACCAGTGGTACCAGTATGTATACATTGTGATAGCCAAGCGAAAATAGGTAGGGCAGGGAGCATGATATACAACGATAAATCTCGTCGCATACGATGGAGACATAATACTGTTAGGGAACTTATCTCTAGTGGAATTATCACCGTTGCTATGTAAAGTCAAAAGATTATGTCGGGTTCACTTACAAAAGGCTTATCTAGAGAAGCAGTGGAAAGGACATTCAAGGGAATGGGTTTAAGGCCTAGGACGAGTCAGCATAGTGGTAACTCTACCTAGCAAATTGGAGATCCTAAGAGCTAGGTTCAAGGAGGTCAAACAAAGTTGTGTCTGACAGGTTCAACATTATCAATTACCAAACCCATTCTCATAATGTAGACAATGTTTAGTAAACAAGGATAAGACTTAAGGTGAAAAGTTTTTAAATGATTATCTAAATTTGGCAGATTTGACCAAATAGTTTAATCTATAGGATTGAACATTTAGAAATCACCTATGTGAGAGAGAAGTGGAAGCCGTTTCAAGGAGAGTGTTAGTAAAGGCCTATTCTCTAAGCTCTCATGAAATAGGAATGTGTTCATGGCTAAAAAAATAAAACCGTGAGAACCATAAATGGTAAAAGATTGGTTGTGTGATATGTGTTGTCTAAGTGTACACTAAAGCTCGATGGTTCAAAGATATCAAATCTACCGATTGACCAAGTGCATCTGATGCATGTTCACTACGAAAAGTTCAAAGGGAAACTCACTTATCCAGTTGTAATCAGTCTTTGCTTGATGATCACATACTTGTCCATAAAAATTTTATGAAAAATAACCATTTCCCATTCATGTGGGGGATTTTTGGGTTCAAAGTATATGAAAAAGTGTGAATGAAAAAATGAAAGAAAAATGGTGGAGAAGGGAAACGAATTTAGAAAGTGTACTTCCAAATTGGAAAGTTCACTCTTTCTCCCACATTGGTGGAAGAAGAGAAGTTGTGAGTGTTTAAAATAAGGAAAACTTACTCCACATGGTAAGTGAGGCAAGAAATAAGAGATGTATTACGTCGTCCACGTGGTCGCTCACTCGGCTCGGCTTCGGCTTCTGATTTGGATATGGATCGATCGATGAGACCTATCTTTTTGGACAAAGTTTATTTGACTGAAACTTAGAAATTCAGTTCAAAAATACCAAAGGGAAAAACGCAAATTTTTTCTGTGTTTTGGTACTCTATTTATATGCATGCATCCGAATTCTGAAATAGTATTTCAAAACAGTGCAGTGCTGAAACGAAGCGATACAACCCTTCAACGAAATGACACGCTGATTCATGAATAGTATGCCTGTTCGAAAAAGACACATTCTTTGGATGAACAAATATGGATTTTCCACAAAGGTCACACCTTTTAAGTGAACCATTTCAACTTTTCAAAAGAGGCACATGTTGGCTATATAAACCTTCTTTCATCCACAGGTTTAGGTATGAATTTTCTGAAATACAAACTCTCTTCTTGTCATGAAAAACTTTCTGTGTGATCTATCAAACCATTGAGTGAGTTTGCTGAATCCAACAATTTGAGGTACCACTTTTATTTGGATTGAAGGCCATTTTATCCTGGGAGGAAGATTCCAAAACCTCAGGTACAGTAAGGGGAACTATTCCTTCAGGAAACTCTGTGAATTTAGAGGACTTGGTCTTAAATTCAGTTTCATCTCTTTTCTGAATCTTAACATACTTCTTAGATAGATTATTCATAATTTAGTGTTGAAGGTGTTACAGAACTTCATATGTGTTCTTGTCTTGGACTTGAACTAGTGTTGAAGTTTGTGTTTCTTATATACAGATTCCTGTACCTAAATACATAAAAAAAACTACAAATTTGAAGTATTTTCTGCATCAACTTGCAGATGCGATTTTAAAATTTGAAGAGAAGTAACAAGTTAATCGCATTCTCCCAAGGCATGGATTGGTAGTGTTCAATTACTGGTTAAAATAGAACCACATTTACGAATGGCAGTTTTAATGTTGTCTCTCTAAAAGTACATTCCCCCTTAGAAAGACTTTCAACTTGAAACTGCATTTTGCAACAAGAAACTGTCAGCTTGATAACACAAAAACAAATTATTGTCCACAAATATGCCATCATACTACTACATTCTCCAACAAAAAAAGGAAAGGAAACTGTCAAGTAATAGATTAAGACTTACTCCTAGATCATATGATCGATATGTCAATATTGTGCCAGAGGAAAACCTGAGGTATTTTTTGGGGAGAGCATGATTGTATGCCACTATCTTAACCTATTCACTCACTATCTGATAAATGAGAATGAACAAATAATGTAACCGAGGTAATAACTCTTGCCAAGAGAAAAATCGGTCCTCCAAAATTGAGAAGTCCATTACAGAAGTATCATAATTGAAAAACTAGTCATTTCTATGAGTTGTTTAACCTGTGATTTAAACTTCATTCAAAATTACAATGAATTTCTTGTACTCTATTTTTATTTTATACAGTATTAGCTTGAGATGCATTAAGTAAAATGATGAGTGAAAAATTATACCCGAGTTTGGGATTGAGGCATAGTTGTTGTTATAAGAAAAGACCAGGAAACAAAGGTGGACCTACATATAAAGTAGGAGGTGTACGTGCACCCGCTATCCTCGAGAAAAACTCTATATATATAGGTTGTATATCTGTATATATACCAGTGAATTTAACTAAATATATGTTGTGCACCCTCAAAGACAACTGATTGTGTTGGTGCAATGTTGAACTTGTAGCATAAAATGTTCTTTTTGGGTGGAGAACTTGGGTTCGAAACCCACCCAACTACAATTGTTTTATTGCTCCTTTTTCAAGTACAATTTGCCGTAGCATTATTGCTGCTCTCTCCCCCAGACAACATTGACACACACATTATTTATGTATTTTAAATTTTATTCCAAAAATACAAGCTCTTCTCCAATTTCAAAAGGTAATTCCTCCTATCGTATACTATATAATGTTTATTTTACTTTTATTTTTTAATCATTAATTTATTTTCTATTTAAAAATTAGCAATTTAAAGTTTGAAATAGGCTTAAGTCCAAAGTTTTCTCGTAGCAACCATTTAGCAAACAAATCTCTCAGATTTTCTATTTTTTAAAAACTCTCTATTATTGTTGAAAATATAAAAGTGCATCGAATTCAAATACGGTGAATGACACTCTTTTATCACATTAAACCAAATTAATGATATTTAATAAGATTAGGTTTTCAAAGAACTATATGTCGAACTTTGACACTATCAATTATTATGTTTAAATATAAAGGTGCACTCGTCAAGCTCAAATCTTGGGTTCGTCTCTGCCGGGAAGAAAATCTATAGAATCTATTATAGCACAAAGCCAAATATCTTCAGATACATAATAGGACATAATAGGCATAAGGTTATTGGTTTTATTGTTTTATTTCCTTTTCTGTTTCTTTGGCGCACATCACCAATATACTGCGTAGACACATCACCAATATATGTTATTTTTTATCTCAATTTATGTGATACAAATAAAATAAAATAATTAATTATATTTTTAATATGTTTTAAAAAAATTTAAGTTGTTAGCTATTGTAATCTATAATACTTTTTTGCCGTTGTACTTTACTATTTTAAGTTGTTTGCAATTATAATTGTATTGATAGTCAATTTATATTTTAGAAGTAATATAAATTTTTAATTATTGTGATTTATAATATTTTTTTCTATTTTAATTGAAGAGATACTGATATAATTTTGAGAGTCAACCAAATATTACGATTGAAGTAGCAAAAATGGCATGTCTTGATTGACTCATAATAACTAATTAGAAGTGATCAAGAAATTGCTATAAAAATACTTGTGAAAAAAAATTAAGTGGACCTCATATAAGATGTGAAATTAATTTAAAATATCAATAGTTAATTTATCATTTTATGTTTATTTTACCTTTATAGAATAAATATTACTAATTTTTAAATACTTGGATGACTCATAATAATTAATTATGGGTTATATAGTAAAATTGAAGTTGATGCAGCTAAAACAACCATGTCATAAATGTTTATTTTATTTAAAAAATATTATAATATTATTATTTTTTTAATACATAAATGTCATATAATAATAATCAGGGGTGAAATAGTAAAATCACGATTGAAGCAGCAAAGAACTCATGTCTTAAATAACTTATAATAACTAATTAGAACTGATATAATAAAATTACGATAAAAATACTAGTGAAAAATGCATAAATAGGCATCATATAACACATCAAGTTAATTTAAAAAATCAAAAGTTAATTTATTATCTTTTGTCAATTTTATATTTTTTTTGTTAAATATTATAATTTTTTTAATACTTAAATAACTTATAGTAATTAATTTGGGGTAATATAGTAAAATTATGATTGAAGTAGTTGAAGCAGGCAACTGAAGCAGGCAACACAAGTAGGTATGCCGATTATTTTATATTTTTATTTAATATTATAATTTTTTTAATACTTAAATAACTTATAGTAATTAATTAGGGGTAATGTAGTAAAATTACAATTGAAGCAGCTGAAGCAAGTGTCTGCTTATTGCCACTTATTCTATATAGTAATAACTAGACATTGAAGGGCCCGTGCTATATGTTATTTTTTTAATCTCAATTTATGTGACACAAATATAATTTAGATAATTAATTATTAAAATAATTTTAATTTTTAATTATTGTGACTTATAATACTATTTCTTCTATTTCAATTTAAGTGACACTGATATAATTTCAAAAGTTAACTTATGTGGCAGTAATATAATTTTGATAGTCAATCAAATGTTTTATATTGACATATCGTTTTGTGTTTATTTTATGAAATATTATTAATTTCCTAATGTGATCATAATAATTAATTAGGGGTGATATAATAAAATCACGATTGAAGCAGCGAAGAACTCGTATCTTAAATGACTTATAATAACTAATTAGAAGTAATATAATAAAATTACGATAAAAATACTTGTGAAAACAAGCATAAATAGGCATCATATAACACATCAAGTTAATTTAAAAAATCAAAAATTAATTTATTATTTTTTATCAATTTTATATTTTTGATTAAATATTATAAATTTTTAAATACTTAAATAACTTATAATAATTAATTTGGGATAATATAGTAAAATTACGATTGAAGCAGCTGAAGCAGGCAACACAAGTAGGCATGTTGATTATTTTATATTTTTATTTAATATTTCATTTTTTTAATACTTAAATAACTTATAGTAATTAATTAGGGATAATATAGTAAAATTACGATTGAAGCAGCTGAAGCAAGGAACACAAGCAGGCATGTTGAAGATGTGCCTTCTTATTGTCACTTATTATTGTTTAGAATAGATATTATTAATTTTTAAATACTCGGATGACTCATAATAATTAATTATGGGTTATATAGTAAGATTGCAGTTAAAACAGCTGAAACAACCATGTCATAAATGTCTATTTTATTTTATAAATATTTATAATATTTTTTATTAAATACTATTATTGTTTTAATACGTAAATGTCATATAATAATAATCAGGGGTGAAATAGTAAAATCACAATTGAAGCAGCAAAGAGCTCATGTCTTAAATGACTTATAATAACTAATTAGAAGTGATATAATAAAATTACGATAAAAATACTTGTGAAAAAAGCATAAGTAGGCATCATATAACATATCAAATTAATTTAAAAAATCAAAAGTTAATTTATTATTTTTTGTCAATTTTATATTTTTATTAAATATTATAATTTTTTTAATACTTAAATAACTTAAAGTATTAATTTGGGGTAATATAGTAAAATTATGATTGAAGCAGTTGAAGCAGGCAACACAAGTAGGCATGTCGGTTATTTTATATTTTTATTTAATATTATAATTTTTTTAATACTTAAATAACTTATAGTAATTAATTAGGGGTAATACAGTAAAATTACGATTGAAGCAGCTGAAGTAAGTAGCACAAGTAGGCATGATGAAGATGTGCCTACTTATTGCCACTTATTATGTATAGTAATTTATATTTTTTATTAAATATTATAATTTTTTTAATACTTAAATAACTTATAGTAATTAATTTGAGGTAATATAATAAAATTACAATTGAACCGGTTGAAGTAGGCATGTCGATCATTTTATATTTTTATTTAATAGTATAATTTTTGTAATACCTAGATAACTTATAGTAATTAATTAGGGGTAATACAGTAAAATTATGGTTGAAGCAGCTGAAGAAAGCAGCACAAGTAGGCACGTTGAAGACGTGCCTGCTTATTGCCACTTATTATATATAGTAATAATGCCACTTATTATATATAGTAATAACTAGATGTTGAAGGGTCCGTGATATCGGAATGAATAATAATTTATCTTCTATAAGCGATCAATATATATGTCAACAACTCTGAATTGGATCAGTTTCTCCTCAACAAATAAGTGCTTGGGCCACAAAAAGTTATTTTTTTAATCTCAATTTATGTGACACAAATATAATTTAGATAATTAATTATTAAAATAATTTTAATTTTTAATTATTGTGACTTATAATACTATTTCTTCTATTTTAATTTAAGTGACACTGATATAATTTCAAAAGTTAATGTATGTGATAGTAATATAATTTCGATAGTTAATCAAATGTTTTATGCTGACATATCATTTTGTGCTTATTTTATGAAATATTATTAATTTTATAATGAGATCATAATAATTAATTAGGGGTAATATAATAAAATCACGATTGAAGTATCAAAGAACTCATGTCTTAAATGACTTATAATAACTAATTAAAAGTGATATAATGAAATTACGATAAAAATACTTGTGAAAAAAGCATAAATAGGCATCATATAACACATCAAGTTAATTTAAATAATCAAAAGTTAATTTATTATTTTTTATCAATTTTATATTTTTTTATTAAATATTATAATTTTTTTTAGTAGTTAATTAACTTATAGTATTTAATTTGGGATAATATAGTAAAATTACGATTGAAGCAGCTGAAGCAGACAATACAAGTAGGCATGTCGATTATTTTATATTTTTATTTAATATTACAATTTATTTAATATTTAAATAACTTATAGTAATTAATTAGAGGCAATATAGTAAAATTACGATTGAAGCAACTGAAGCAAGCAACACAAGAAGACATGTCGAAGACATGCCTGCTTATTGTCACTTATTATATTTACTAAAATAAAGTAAATTTTATATTATTTATTAAATATTATAATTTTTTTAATACTTAAATAACCTATAGTAATTAATTTGGGGTAATCTAGTTAAATTATGATTGAAGCAACAGAAGCAGGCAACACAAGTAGGCATGCCGATTATTTTATATTTTTATTGTATATTATAAATTTTTAAATACTTAAATAACTTATAATAATTAATTAGGGATAATATAGTAAAATTATGATTGAAGCAGCTAAAGCAAGCAGCACAATGCCTGCTTATTGCCACTTATTATTATTTCTAGATGTCGAGGTTGTGCCAGCACTAGCTCAATATATGTTATTTTTTAGTTCCATATGTGACATAAATGAAATTTAGATAATCAAACATATTTTTAATATGCTTTAGATATTTTAAGTTGTTAAATGTCGTAATTTAATATATATTTTATGTAATTTGTAAACAATACATGCTACTCTGCTTGTTCAAATTTTCGTAGCATCGATAGTCAATTATATTTTTAGAATACTTTAAGTTTTCAATTATTGAGATTTATAATACCTTTCTTTAATTCCAATTTAAGTGTCACAGATATAATTTCTAGAGTTAAGCAAATACTTTATATTTTTAAAAAATTTAAGTTGTTATGTAACATATTATTTTTTTTTAGATATTTTAACTTGTTAGTTATTGTAATTTATAATATTTTTTGATGTAATTTTCAAATATACATGTTACTTTCCTTGTCCAAATTTTTGTGGCGTTGATATCCAATTACATTTTTAACTATTGCAATTTAAGTGGCACTAATATAATTTAAAGAGTCAACCAAATATTTTATATCTTTTAAATTTTTAAGTTGTTAATTATTGTGATCTATAGTATTTTTTTATGTATTTTTAGGAATATATAACAGATTAGTTTTTTAGATATTTTAAGCTGTTAAATATTATAATTTATAATATATTTGATGTTATTTTAAAATAATATATGTTACTCTCCTTGTCCAAAATTTTGTGACAATGATAGTCAATTATATTTTTAAAATGGTTTAACTTTTTAATTACTGTGATTTATAGTACTTTTTGTTCTATTATAACTTAAGTGACAATAATTTTGAGAGTCAGCCAAATATTTTATATCTTTTCAATTTTTTAAGTTATTAATTATTGTGATTTACATGAATTTTTTTTCATATCTTTATGAAATATAGAACAAATTAAAAAAAATAAGACAAACAAATTAAAATGGATGAAAAAATGAAGGCAAGGAAAAGGACTAATGAAGTTGTGTCATAACAGACAAATTAATCTTTAAATTTTATTAGTTGTCAATTATTGTGATGTATAGTATTTTTTACGTATTTTTTTTAAAATATATGTCAGATTTTTTTTTTGATATTTTAAGTTGTTAACTATTGCAATTTATAATACTTTTTATTAATATTCAAATAATATATGTTATTCTCTCTATCTAAACTTTGTTGTCATTGATAGTCAATCACATTTCTTAAATAATTTAATTTTATTGTGATTTATTATATTTTTACTTCTATTCTAATTTAAGTGGCACAATATTTAGATTGTCATAATAATTAATTAGGGATGATATAGTAAAATCATGATTGAAGCAGCAAATTAGACATGTCTTAAATGATTTATAATAACTAATTTGAAGTGATATAACAAAATTATTATAAAAAATTACTTGTGGTAAAAAAATTAAGTGGACCTCATATATGACGTCAAGTTAATTCAACATTAAATATTATTAATGTTTTAATACTTAAATTATTCTATAATAATTTTTGAAAATTAAATTTTTAATATTAATTTTTAATACTTAGATGACTTATAATAATTAATTAGGGGTGATGTAGTTAAATTATGATTGAAGCAACTGAAGCAAACATGACATAAATATCTATTTTACTTTTTTTATTAAATATTATTAATTTTCTAATATGTAGAAGAGATATAATAATTAATTAGGAGCGATATAATAAAATTATGGAGCAAGCAACTAAACGGTCGACAAGCAGGACGACCGGAAGCTACACACTCCCTCTCCTATTCACTCTTATTATATAGAGTAAAGTAATATCTTTTAAATATTTTAAGTTGTTAATTATTATTATTCATAGTATTTTTAACACCATTCAACTTATTATCCCAATTTATGAAACATCACAAAAATTTTGAGAAGCAATTAATATTTTTCTCATGCCTTTTAAATATTTTAAAATTAATTTTGTGTACAGTAATTTTTACGTAAATTTAGAATAAATATAAATAGTTATAAAAAAAATCCTCAAATAATAATAAATGAAACTTTGAGAAGCTTAGTTTTCATTTTTAAAAAATGACCCTAAGCTCGTCATTCACTTTTATTCATTTTCCAAACTGACTCTAAGCTCATAAAAAAATATAAGAGGGAATTTGAGGAACTTATTTATCATTTTTTAAAGTTGATTCAAAGCTCCTCTTATTCTTACTTTTATATATCTTTTAAATATTTTAAGTTGTTAATTGTTATTATCTATAGTATTTTTTATGTCATTTTCAAATAGTTATCCCAATTTAAGCAACACTGTAAAAAAATTGAGAAGCAATCAATTTTTTATCATGCCTTTTAGATATTTTAATATTAATTATTATAATGTATATTTTTTTTACGAAAATGTTAAATAAATAAAAGTAATTCTATTGAAATCCTCAAATAATAATAAATGAAACTTTTAGGAGCTTAGTTGTCATTTTAAAAAAAAAAGACCCTAAGTTCCTCATTTTAGTTTTTAAGTTGTTAATTATTATTATTTATAGTATTTTTATATCATTTTCAAATAGTTATCCCAATTTAAGCAACGCTGCAAAAAATTTGAGAAGCAATCAATTTTTATCATGCCTTTTAAATATTTTAACATTCATTATTATAAAGCATAATATTTTTTTTACGTAAATTTTAAATAAATATAACTAATTCTATAAAAAATCTTAAATAATAATAAATAAAACTTTGAGGAGCTTAGTTGTCATTTTTAAAAAAATGACCCCAAGCTCCTCATTTAAAATCCTCAAATAATAATAAATGGAACTTTGAGAAGCTTAGTTTTCAGTTTTAAAAAATGACCCTAAGCTCATCATTCACTCTTATTCATTTTCCAAACTGACTCTAAGCTCATAAAAAAATATAAGAGGGAATTTGAGGAACTTATTTATCATTTTTTAAAGTTGATTCAAAGCTCCTCTCATTATTACTTTTATATACCTTTTAAATATTTTAAGTTGTTAATTATTATTATCTATAGTATTTTTTATGTCATTTTCAAATAGTTATCCCAATTTAAGCAACATTGCAAATAATTTGAGAAGAAATCAGTTTTTTATCATGCCTTTTAAATATTTTAATATTAATTATTATAATGTATAATTTTTTTATGAAAATTTTAAATAAATATAAATAATTCTATAAAAATCCTCAAATAATAATAAATGAAACTTTGAGGAGCTTAGTTGTCGTTTGAAAAAAAATGACCCTAGGTCCCTCATTTTAGTTTTTAAGTTGTTAATTATTATTATTTATAGTATTTTTTTATATCATTTTCAAATAGTTATGCCAATTTAAGCAACGCTGCAAAAAATTTGAGAAGCAATCAATTTTTTATCATGCCTTTTAAATATTTTAACATTCATGATTATAATGTATAATATTTTTTTTTAGGTAAATTTTAAATAAATATAACTAACTCTAGAAAAATCTTTAAATAATAATAAATGAAACTTTGAGGAGCTTAGTTGTCATTTTTAAAAAAAGGACCCCAAGCTCCTCATTTTAGTCCTCATTCACTTTTATTGTATAGAGTAATATGTAGTAATAAATATATATATTAAATACTAGATAGATACTAGATAGATATCTAGCGCGGGCCCAATATATGTTATTTTTTAGTCTCAATTTATATGATACAAATAAAATTTTGACAATTAATGTATTTTAAATATTTTTTAGATATTTTAAGTTGTTATCTATTGTAATTTATAATAGTTTTTTGACATTTTAATTTACTATTTAAGTTGTTAGCCATTATAATTTATAATACTCTCCTTATCCAAAGTTTTATAGTATTGATAGTCTATTATATTTTTAGAATAATTTAAGTTTCTAATCACTAAAATTTATAATACTTTTTTTTTATTTAAATTTAAGTGACACAGATATAATTTCGAGAGTCAATCAAACATCACGATTGAAGTCGCGAAGTAGACATGTCTTAAATGACGCATTATAACTTATTAGAAGTGATATAATAAAATTACTATAAAAAATAGTTGTGAAAAAAATTTAAGCGGGTCTTATATAAGATGTCAAGTTAATTTAAAACATCAATGGTTAATTTATTATTTTTTTGTTCATTTTATTTTTTATTAAATATTATTTTTTTAATATTTAGATGATTCATAATAATTTATTAGGGATAAAATAGTAAAATTACAGTTGCAACAACTGAAGCAAACATGTCATAAATGTATATTTTAATTTTTTATTAATTATTATTAATTTTTTAATACGTAAATGACATATAATAATCAATTAGGAAATAACTTATTAGAAGTGGTTTAAAAAAATTAGAGATAATACTCACAAAAATATCTGAACTTTGACCGAATTTTCAGTTGAGCATACTGAACTTTATGGGAATCCTATTACCCCCCTAAACTTTTTAAAGTGGATTTAATTTCCCCCCGAAACTCTATGCCCAGTTTTGACGGCTGGCGGTGTAATACACACGCCAATCTCGTTTTTACATGTGTATTAGCACATGTAATACATGTGTCAACCTCATATTTACACGTGTCCAAGTGGGCAGATATATGCCATTAAAATACGAAAAAAAGTCTGGGGGGTAATAGGAGCCCCGCAAAGTTCAGTATGTCCAACTGAAAATTTGGTCAAAGTTCAGATATATTGTGAGTATTATCCCAAAAAATTATATAAAAAATAGTTGTAAAAAAAATTTAGATGGGCCTTATATAAGATGTAAAGTTAATTTAAAACTTAAATAGTTTGTTTATCATTTTTTTGTTTATTTTATCATTTTTAATCAAACATTATTAATTTTTATAATACTTAAAACTTATAGTAATTAATTAGGGATGAAATAATAAAATTACGATTGAAGCAACTGAAGCAGACATGTCATAAATGTCTATTTTGTATTTTTTCTTAACTATTATTAATTTTTAATACTTAAATGACATACAATAATTAACTAGGGGAGATATAGTAAAATCATGGAGAAAGCAGGTATGACGACCATCACCTACTTCCCTTCACGCTTCTATATAATAGAATATTTTTTATTAAATATTTTAAATTTTTTAATACGTAAATGACTTATAATAATTAATTAGGTATGATATAGTAAAATTACGATTGAAGCAACTGAAGCAGGAAGCATAAGCAGGCGCGTCGACCGACTGCCTACTTATTCCTCTTATATTAGTATATATATTAGTACTAGTTACCAATAGCCCGTGCAAGGCACAGGCCCAACAAATATTTTTTAAAAAATTTATTTTAATTATTATAATTTATAATATTTTTAAAAAATACATAACAATTTTTTTATAAATATTTTAAGTTGTTAATTATTATAATTTATAATACTTTTTATGTAATTTTCAAATAATATATATTACTCTCGTTGTCCAAGCTTTTGTGGCATTGATAGTCGATTACATTTTAAAAATAATTTAACTTTTAAATTATTGTGTTATATAATTTTTTTTTCTTCTATTCTAATTTAAGTGTCATAATGCTTAGATGAACATAATAATTAATTATGGGTAATATGGTAAAGTTACAATTGAAGCAGCGAAGCAGACATGTCTTAATAACTCACAATAACTAATTAGAAGTGATATAGCAAAATTACTATAAAAATACTTGTGAATTTTTTTGATTAACTTATCATTTTGTATCTATTTCACCTTTTTTTAATTCAAATATTATTAACTGATACAATGCTTAAATGGTCATAATAATTAATTAGGAGTGACATAGTAAAATTACGATTGGAACAACGAAATAGACATGTTTAATTAGAATTGATACAACAAAATTACTATACAAAATACTTGCAGAAAAAAATTAAATGAGTCTCATATAAAACATCAAGTAAATTTAACATTAAATATTATTAATTTTTTAATACTTAGATGAATTTATAATAATTTTTTAATATTTAGATGACTTATAATAATTAACTATAGGTGATACAGTCAAATTATGGGTGAAGCAGTTGAAGCAAACATGTCATATATATCTATTTTATTTTTATATTAAATATTATTTTTTTAATATATAAATAACTTATAATAATTAATTAGATATGACATAATAAAATTACGGAGGAAGTAACTTATGAAGCAGACATGTTGACGGAGACCTGCCTGCTACTCCTCCTCATTCCCTCTTATATAAGATAACTAGATATCGATGGCTCGTGCCAGCACAGGCCCAATATATATTATTTTTTATCTTAATTAAAATAATTTATATTTTTAATCATTATGATTTATAATATTTTTTTCTGTTTCAATTTAAATGATGCTGGTATAATTTTGAGAGTCAATCAAATATTTTATATTTTTTAAATTTCTTAAGTTGTTAATTATGCGATTTACAATGTCTTTTACATTATTTTTCAATAATATATGAATATTCTTTCTGTCTCAATTTATGTGACAGATAAAATTTCGACAGTCAATCGAATTTGTTTTACATATATACTTTCATCTTAAGTTCTTAATTATTGTGATTTATAATGCCTTTTATTTTATTTTCAAATAATATATGTTATTTTATGTCTTGCTCTTTCCCATCTAATTTATGTGTACTAATATAATTTCGATAGTCAAATAAATTTTTTATGTTGACATATCATTTTGTGTCTCTTTTACTTTTTTATGAAATTTTATCAATTTTTCAATACTTAGACGATCATAATACTTAATTAGGGGTGATATAGTAAAATCACGAGGAAAGAAATGAAGTACACATGTCTTAAGTGACTTGTAATAACTAATTTGAAGCGACATAGCAAAATTACTATAAAAATGTATAATAATTAATTAACGATAGTATAGTAAAATTACGATTGAAATAGTCATACATGTCTATTTTATTTTATTTTCTAATTAAATATTATTAATTTTTTAATATGTAAATGATTAACCACAAAGGAATAGTAACTGTCAACACATAACAACTATAGAAAGATAGAGGCGAACTTCGGACGCATGAATGTCCAACCGCTACCTTGGAAGCTCCAATAATCACCCGAGTCAATCACGCTGAGGCGCACTCGAGCTAAGACCTGCACCGAAAGGGCACAGTACGCATGAGTACGGTCCACTTGTACTCAGTAGGTATCATAGGCTGACTAAGCAAAGAGGTAAATAAAACATACAAAATATACACTAAGGGCACGTCATCTGCAATCAGAAAATGTCTCACAATGATAGCCCAAACCGATTGCACTAACAGTTCTAATATATCTCACATATATTACAACAACACACCAACATATTGAACACAAGTATACATTATGTCACATATAAATAGAACACGAGAGAACATGTAAATACAAGATCATCAAATACAAGTAAAGGAAGGTAAGACGAATACATAGATGGTAAGTCAGTAAGGCAATACAACACAACATAAGCACAATAAAGTAAGTGCAATATATATGATGGTGATGATGATGATGATGATGATAATGCACGAGGTCATCGTACAACCTCCGGGATCGTCGCACAATCCCTGTATATACTTACGGAGATAAAACTTCTCGACGTAGGACCCATGGGGGGCTCGTCAACCCATATACAATCCATATATCTCATATCTTCTTTTCAGCATATCCCTCGAAAAGAGTTTTATAAGGTGTTACAATATTTTCTTAAAAAGGTGTCGCTAGTGTTTCTCAGATATTGTCACGATGGTACCAATGTTTCATGAATGAGTATGATATGAAGATGTAATGCTCACAACCAATCAAAATGAGTATTTCCACAATCAATCACATGATATATTTCCACAACCAACCACAATGATACATTCCTACAACCACATGGGCCATATCCACTTATTATTTTTGTTTCATCCATGAATTTTCACATGTCTCATATACCAATAAAGTATGAAGATAATCACAATACACAAATGATACCACATTAAACAACACAATATAATTATTCACATGTATTCAAGGCTATCAATATCACATAGGACCCTACATGGTCAAACATATCACATAATATCTCAATTTCAATAATTACATCACATATAGGCCCTCACACGGGCACAACACATATATAGACATTTTTCATGATTAGTTCCCATCCTTAACATGCATTTTGTACCATTATTTACTACCCAACCCAGTCTGAAGAGTTAAGCCATAACCTACCTCGAAGCAAAAATCGGTTTGCTACACTTGAACCCATGATCTTACTTTTCACAAACAATCCTGAACTCCACTAAAAACATCAAATATGAAATCTACGCGTCAATACAAAATCAACGACACCCATATTGACACCTTTTGGTTCGGGGTCAAAATGAACCCCCAAAATGGGTTTCCAAAAAAGAAGAGCAAAATCAAAACTTTACTTCAAAAATATGTTATCCTTATTTTTAGGAACCTACAGCTGAAAACCCAAGTTAAATCGAGTAAAAAATGGAGTTCAAATCGAAGAAAAACTATTTTTCAGCTTTACTGGGTAAAATCTTTGAAATACGGATTAAAATAAAGAATCAGAGTCGTTTTGAAGGTTAAATTGATGAAAAACTAGTAATTATAAGATAAAAATATTATTCAAGTGAAAGAAGTGAAATTTGGGTTTAAAATCATGCTCTAAGATTTTTGGGGATTTGAGAAATTTATCAAGAAATTACTAAGAAGAGGGGTGAATTCTAACCTTAAATTAGTAATAGAATCAAGAAAAAGATGTTAATCTAGCCTCCCAAGCTCTCACAAGCTTCACTTTTAAGCTCCCAATCTATTTAGGGTTTAACTCTCAAGAGATAAGATGCAAAATGAACAAAATAGGCCAAAAAAGGGTGAAAAAGCTGTTTATATTGCAGATTTTTCTGCAATATAACTACTATTTTTTTTTCTTAAGTCGAAACGGATTTTGACGGGGTGCCCGGGATTAGTTTGGAGTCCGATATACACAAACGAACTATGCAACCATACTAAATTTGACGTTCTGGATGCGATTACGATATCATATTTTCAAAAAAATATTGTTTTCACAAAGTTGACCCCCGAAATCCAAAATTATAATTTTCCAAACCGAGGGTTGAAATAAGATTTAAAAGTCGTAACATCAGACCAAACATGCTAACACCCTAAAATCGATATTCCGGATCTCTTGGAGAAGTTAAATTTTTCATCCGAGGTCTTTTCGATCAAATGTGGGTCCCACACTCATTTTCTAATTTTCCAACTTTCCGATCAATAGGTCAAAATGAGCTCGGGTGTACCAAGACCCGAACCAAAGGTCTACATAACCTAAAATTGATATTCCGGAGCTGCTGGCGCAGTCCATTCGGCCATCCATCGTACGAATCAAAAGATATCTACATAAGTCCAAAATAATGCTCTAAAAGCCATAAAAAACCATAATATTGCATAAATGATACCAAAATGCATCGAAAATCATGCCAATCACTCCTACACCCCAGAAATATCATAATACAACTACAGAGAGGGGTAAAACAGTCAAATCATATAAAATCATAAATTTTCCATATTTCATCAAATATTCAAATCGTTACATCATCCACCACTAAAAATCTAGTTCATCCTCGAACCAAGGTAAAAGAAATACTTGAATCAACAAAGAGCTGGGGATAAGGACTATGCATATCAGACTCGACCTCCCAAGTAGTTTCATTTACAGGTCGATGTCGCCACTGGACCTTAACCATAGGGACCACTCTAGAGCGCCACCGCCTAACATCCCTAGCCAAAAATGGAAACTGGCTCCTTAACAAAGGACAACCGCTCATCTAACTGAACTGACTCCCAACGAATGACATGAGACTCATCAAGAATATAACGATGAAGAATAAAAACATGAAAAACTGGATGAACAATTGATAAATTAAGAGGCAAAGCCAACTCATAATCCATATCACCAATAGTCCAAAGAATCTCAAATGGACCAATATACCTGAGGCTAAGCTTGCCCCTCTTCCCAAACCTCATCACACCCTTTATGGGTGAAACTCAAAGAAAAACATGATCACCAACACCAAATCTCAAAGAACGAAGTCTACGATCAGGATAACACTTTTGCCTACCCTGAGTCGCTCTAAGTCTTTCCTAAATGATCTGGACCCTATCCAAAGACTCACGAAGCAAGTCCATACCTTGAGGTCTCACCTCTGAAACATCAAACCAACCTACTGGAAGCGACACACCTACCATATAATGCCTCAAAAGGAGCCATATCAATACTGGAATGGTAGCTATTATTATATGCAAACTATGCTAAAGCCAAATACTGCTCCTACTGGCCACCAAAATTCATCACGCATGCGTGGAACATATCCTTTAAAACCTGAGTAGTCTACTCTGACTGGCCATCAGTCTAGGCGTGAAACGCTGTGCTAAGATCAACCCAAGTACCCAACTCATCCTGAAAAGTCTTTCAAAAGTGAGATGTGAACACAGGACCTCGATTTAAAATAATGAACACCGACACACCATGAAGACGTACAATCTTACGAATGACGATAGGGGCTAACCTTTCAGCACTGAATGAGACCTAAACCAGAATAAAATAATTTGACTTGGTCAATCAATCCACGATGACCCAAACATTGTCAAAACTATGAGATGTACGAGGCCACCCAATCAGGAAGTCCATAGTGATCCGTTCCCACTTCTACTTGGGAATGGGTAACCTCTGAAGCAATCCATCAGGCCTTATATGATCGGCCTTCACCTACTGACAACATAGGCAACGATCTATAAAATCCGTTATATCTTGCCTCATACCACCCCACTAATAGTTCTGCCTCAAATCACGATACATCCTAATCATACCTGGATGGATAGAATATCTAGAACAATGGGTCTCCTCCAAGATCAACCTAATCCAATCACCACTCTCGGCATATAAACTCAGTCCCCAATCCTCAAAACTATCTGAATCAAATGGGGCTTTCTTATCCTCCCTACTCAACACTTTATCTTGAATCAACCTCAATCCAACATCATCTAACCAATGAGCTCGAATCTACTCTATCAAAGAAGATCTAGCCTCTATAAATGCCAAAACATACCCCGGTGTCAAAATATCAAGCCTAACCATCTGGTTAGCTAAAAAATGAATCTCTAAGGCCAAAAACCCCTCCAAGGTCAAAAGATGCGCCAAGCTACCCATGCTAGTCGACTTTCGGCTTAAGGCATCCGCAACCACATTAGCCTTTCCCGGATGGTAGAGAATTGTCAAGTCATAATCCTTAAGCAACTCAAGCCAACGGCGTTACCTCATATGAAGATCTCGCTAGTAAAAAAGTACTGAAGGCTATGATAATCTGATAAGATCTCACAACGGGCTCCATACAAGTAGTGCCTCCACAACTTCAAGGCAAACACAACTGCACATAACTTCAAATCATGGGTAGGGTAATTCCTCTCATGAGAATCCAATCTTGACGAGGCACATACCTAATTACCTTGCCTTCCTACATCAACACAACACCTAAACCAATGCTTGAAGCATCACAAAAGACAATAAAGCCCACGACCTTCTTGGGAAAAGCCAATATAAGAGTTGAAGTCAACAAATCCTTAAGCTTTTGAAAGCTCTCCTCACAATATCATACCACTGAAAAGAAATCTTCTTCTGGGTCAACTTGGTCAATGGAGCTATAATGGATAAAAAACCCTCAACAAAACATCTATAATACCTGGCCAAGCCAACAAAACTTCAAATCTCAATGGGCGAAGTAGGTCTAGCCCAGTCACGAACCATTGCAACTTTGGCTGGATCAACCATAATACCTTTCTTGGTCATCACATAACCCAAGAAAGAAATAGACTCTAACCAAAACTCGCACTTAGAGAACTTAGCATACAACTTCTTATCCCTTAATCTCTAAAGCATAATCCACAAATTCTCCTTATGCTCAACCCCACTCTTGAAATAAACCAATATATCATCTATAAATACCATAACAAAGGAGTCAAGATACGGTCGAAACACCCTATTCATCAACTCCATGAATGCGGCAGGGGAATTGGTCAACCCAAAAGACATGGCCAAGAACTCATAATGACCATATCGAGTCCAAAAAGCTATTTTTGGAACATTCAAAGCTCTAATCCTCAACTAATGATAACTGAACCTCAAATCAATCTTTGAAAAAACCACCGCACCCTGAAGCTGGTCAAATAAATCATCGATGTGAGAAAGAGAATACTTATTCTTAACCATCACCTTATTCAACTGCCAATACACATCTATATAGACCCATGCTTTTTCTTCACAAACAAGAAAAGTGCTCCAAGGTGAAATACTAGGTTATATAAATCCCTTATCTAATAACTCCTGCAACTGATCCTTCTTTTCCTTCAACTATGTTGGGGCCACCCTATAAGGAGGAATAGAAATGGGCTTGGTGTCCAGCTCAACATCAATACTAAAATTAATATCTCAATTCAAAGGCATACCAGACAAGTCCGTAGGGAACACATCCATAAACTTACGGATGACACAGACAAAATCCAAGGAAGGAGGCGAAACAACACTTGTGTCACGAATATGGCCAAGTAAGATAAATATCCCCTCTCAACCAATTTATGAGCCTAAACATAAGATATGACCCTTTTTAGGACCCGAATAAAGACCCTTCCAAGTTATCCTTGGAACACCCAATGAAGCTAAAGTCACAGTCTTGGCATAATGATTTAGGACGGAATGAGAAAGAGCCAACCAATCTAAACCCAAAATAGCATCAAAATCGACCATGTCTAACACAATCAAGTCTACTAAAGTCTCACACCTAACAAAAGTCATAACACAAGATCGGTACGCCCAATCCACCATTAAAGAATTGCCTACTAGAGTAGATACACAAATAGGCATAGGAAGAGGCTCCCTACCAGAATCAAATCCCAAAGCAAAATATATAGACATATAGAAGAAAGTTGATCTAGGATAAAATATTTAGATGCAGGTCTGAAACAAACAGAATGGCACCTGTGATCACAACATCTGAAGCCTCTGCCTCAGATCTGACTGATATAGCATAACACTATCCGTGACTACTAACTGGCTGAGTAGCCCCATAACCACCAACACGGGCTCTACCATCTCTACCTCTTGCATATTTGGTAGAACACCTACCTCTCATAGCTGAAATAGGAATAGCTCTAAACACATGACAAGAACAGTCCTTGGCCACATGGAGAATCTCATCACACACATAGCAACCTTTATGACCAGTCTTAACAAGAGAAAGTACAACTGAGCCCGAATGGTCACCCCGAACTGCTGAATTAGAAGATCCACCAGCTGAACTCTATAAAGTCACCTGCACTGGCCTACCATGATATCCATGAGAACCTTTAAAATCTCTGCCCCGAGAGGTCCGACTCCTGAAATTACCAAAATAATACACTCTCTTAGCACCTCCTTGAGATGCACTAAGAATACCCTCTGTCATCTTGGCATAATCCATAATACTCTAAAAAGAATCCCTAATCGCAATCATCTAAGACGTAGTTAACTAAAGAGAGAAACCTAAACCCTTTACAAACTTTATATCTACTCAAACTCAGTGAAGATACTATCAAAGGTATATCCAGAAAGGGCATGAAAGCATTCCTTATACTCAACAACTGTCATGGAGCCCTGCTCTAAAAGATCAAACTTGTCCCACATATGGTCTCTCAAACTGAAAGGCAAAAATCTCTCCATAAAGGCATCAACAAACTGATCCCATGACAACTTAGGAGCATCATCAAGCTCATAACTGACAAATGATATAAACTAATTTCTCATAATATCTCTCAACTAATAGTGGCATAAGCAACTCCATTCACATAGAAAGAGTGAAATACAACTTAGAACACAGGGTATCAAAGAACTTCACATGATAAAGAATGAAATGAGAGAAGTTTCCTAAAGATGCCTTATAGCCTCTCGAAGATAGATTTGGATTTCTATGTACCTATCCGTAAGACTCTATTAGACATCCCGTTCTTACACCATTGAGACCAATGAAACTTGGCTGCTCTGATACCAATTTTTCATGACCCCAAAATAAGAGTCATGATGGTATTTTTCACATACCTTGACAAGTAAGCCTATCACCCAAAATGATACGAAAAAAAATATAGAAATATTCCATGGTAAAGATTCTAGAATAAAGCCGAACCATATAAGTAATCATAATAATGCGGAAAGAACTTATCCAAAATGTCAATCATGTCCAAAACCAGGGGTCAATAGTGTAAGAACTACTAATACAATACAAGAGTCAAATGCATCAGAAAAATAACCATAAGGGAATAATAATTATCTCCAAATACTAATAAAGATATAACAACTACAGAAAGATAGAGGTAAACTTCGGATGCATGAATGTCCAACCGCTACCTTAGAAGCTTCAACAATTGCCTGAGTTAATCACGCTGAGAAGTACTTGAGCTAAGACCTGCATCGAAAGGGCGCAGTAGGCATGGGTACGGTCCATTTGTACTTAGTAGGTACCATAGGCCGACCAAGCAAAGTAGTAAATAAAGCATACAAAATATACACTAAGGGAACGTCACCTGCAGTAAAAAAATATCCCACAACGGTAGCCCACACCGCTTGCACTAACAGTTCTAATATATCTCACATATATTACAACAACACACCAAGATATTGAACACAAGTATACATTATGTCATATATAAATAGAACAAGAGAGAATATGTAGATACAAGATTATCAAATACAAGTAAAAAAAGGTAAGACAAATACATAGATGACAAGTCAATAAGTTAATACAACATCACATTAACACAATAAAGTAAGTGCAATGTATATGATAATGATGATGATGATGATGCACGAGGTCATCGCACAACCTCCGGGATCATCGCACAATCCCCGTATACACCTACGGAGCTAAAGCTTCCCAACGTAGGACCCATGGGGGGTTCGTCAATCCATGTACAATCCACATATCTCATATCTCTTTTTTGGCATATCCCTCAAAAAAGGTTTTATAAGGTGTTACAATATTTTTTTAAAAAGGTGTTGCAGTGTTTCTCAAATGTTGCCACGATGGTACCATTGTTTCATGAATGAGTATGGTATGAAGATGTAATGCTCACAACTAATAAAAATGAGTATTTCCACAACCAATCACATGATATATTTCCACAACCAACCACAATGATACATTCCCACAACCACATAAGCCAATATCCACTTATTATTTTCGTTTCATCCATGAATTTCCACATGTCTCATATGCCAATAAAGTATGAATATAATTATAATACACCAATGTTACCTCATTAAATAACACAATATAATTATTCACATGTATTCAAGGCTATCAATATCACATAGGACCCCACACGGTTAAACATATCACATAATATCTCACTTTTAATAATTACATCATATATAGGCCCCCACACGGGTATAACACATAGATAGCCATTTTTTATGATTAGTTCCCACCCTTAACATGCAATTTGTACCATCGTTTACTACCTAACCCAGTCTGAAGAGTTAAGCCGTAACCTACCTCGAAGCCATAACCTACCTCGAAGCCAAAACTGGTTTGCTATACTTGAACCCACGACCTTACTTTTCATGAACAATCTTGAAATCTACTAAAAACATAAGATATTAAATCTATGTGTTAATACAAAATCAACGACACCCATAATGACTACTTTTGGTTCGGGGTTAAAATAAATTCCTAAAATTGGTTTCCAAAAAAGAAGGGAAAAATCATAACTTTACTTCAAAAATATGTTACTCTTATTTTTAGGAACCTACATCTAAAAACCCAAGTTAAATCGAGTAAAAAATGGAGTTCAAATCGAAGAAAAACCATTTTTGAGCTTTCCTGGGTAAAATCTTTGAAATCCGGATTAAAATCAAGAATTAGAGTTTGAAGGTTAAATTGATGAAAAACTAGTAATTATAAGATAAAAATATTATTCAAGTGAAAGAAGTGAAATTTGGATTTAAAATCATGCTCTAAGATTTTTGGGGTTTTGAGAAATTTATCAAGAAATTACTAAGAAGAGGGGTGAATTCTAACCTTAGCTTCATAATAGAATCAAGAAAAAGATGTTAATCTAGCTTCCCAAGTTCTCACAGGCTTCACTTTTAAGCTCCCAAACTATTTAGAGTTTAACTCTCAAGAGGCAAGATGAAAAATGAACAAAATAGGCCAAAAAGGGGTGAAAAAGCTGTATATATTGTTGAAAATATGCAATATAACTATTTTTAAGTCGAAATGATATACATAAACGAACTATGCAACCATACTAAATTCGATGTTCCGGACGCGATGGAGATATCAAATTTTCACAAAAACATTGTTTTTACAAAGTTGACCCCCAAAATCTGAAATTATAATTTTCAAAACCGAGGGTTGAAATGAGATTTAAAAGCTGTAAAATCATACCAAACATGCTAACACCCTAAAATCAATATTCTAGATCTTCTGGAGAAGTCAGATTTTTTATCCAAGGTTGTTTCGATCAAATGTGGGTCCCACACCCATTTTTCCAATTTTTTAACTTTCTGATCAATAGGTCGAAATGAGCTTGGGAGCACCAGGACCCTAACCAAGGTCTACCTAGCCTAAACTGGATATTCCAGAGCTGCTGGCGTAGTCCATTTGAACATCCATCTCACGTATCAAAAGATATCTGCATAAGTCCAAAATAAGGCTCTCAAAGCCATCAAAAACCACAATATTGCATAAATGATTCCAAAATACATCAAAAATCATGCCAATTACTCCTACACCCCAGAAATATCATAATGCAACTACGGGGAGGGGTAAAATAGTCAAATCATACAAAATCACAAATTTCACATATTTCATCAAATTTTCAGGTCGCTACACTTATATTAATTAATTAGGGATGATATAGTAAAATTATAGTTGAAGCAGCTAAAGCAGGCATATCGACCTCCTGCCTACTTCAGCTGCTCAACTACCTCTTATAAATAAGAGAATATAATAAATAATAATATAATAACAAGTAAAGTAAAGTAATATTTAATATTTAAATGACTTATAGTAATTAATTAGGGGTGATATAGTAAAATTATGATTGAAGCAGCTAAAGCAAGCAACACAAAAAGGCGCGTCGACCTGCTGGATGTTTATTCCCTCTTATTATTAGTAGTGTACGTACTTATCTCTCAGTCTAGTTTAAATGACATGATGCACAAATTAGGAATGGTGGAAGAAAAGGTGCAGATAATGGAAGGTGGTGTGAAAACCTTGGTTAAAAACCAACTGGCAAAACAAAATCGATGGGTGAAGGTTACGTTGGACACGTTTGAGAAAAGGATGACCCGTCAGTTGGGAAGCATCTAAATCTCAGAAATTACAAAAGTAAAGGCCGAGGTGGCCGAAATAAAAAATAGTGACTGAGCTATATGACAGACCATTTATCCCAATACTTGTGGTAATAGAGATAGAGCCAAAAATACACGTTGAGTTTATCTAAAGTGTTCTGAAACTAGAAAAACCCTGAGAGAGAAAGATGAGAAAAAACCAGAATGCAAAAAAACAAGCCTCGAAGAAAGCAAATAAAAATAGTAGATAGAGATTAGGACTGGCAGGTGAAGGTCCAAGCGATGGTAGCTAGTGCCGATAGCTCAAAATCAACATCTGAGGATGCTGATGGGGGCTAACCACAATCAGTTCCACTACTGCAGAGACAATCCGGCAGTTGATGGGACAAAAGTTAAGGATGGTGGGACCCGAGCTGAGGGCGCATGTGATGATGCGGCAGGAGTTGGCGCCTTGAGCGGCCAAGTATATCCCCGATCCCTTGTATTACATTTTAGATGTACTGGGGACAGTGCATAGGATTTAAGATGGGGGTGGAGGTGTACCAAAGTAGCTTCGAGTTACACTTGCAATGTTTCAAAACCCGTGACCATAAGCTGAAAAATTATCTACGAATTGGCATGTTTTGTTTATATTTGTGCTAATTGTTATGTGTATGCTAGAATATCTGAAAATAGGAAAAAAATTTATACTTATGGTGGTAGGTGGGGTTTTAAATTATTATGCTGAATTATTTTTGATTTTGAAAAATTATGCTGAAAAAAGGGATACCTCTCCTAAAATTTTATTGATTGTATGATATCTGTATATGTGAGGGACGACTAAGAATTTGATAATGGCATTAGAACTAAGGATAGAACAACTAGGGAAAATAATTGCATAACTGAATAAGTAGTACCGAGCAATATGACCCTGTGTAAGTGTGTGTGAGGAGTTACCCAGTTCCCGGTGTATCAAAATCTAGAACTTGCCCAATTTCTCTTACCTAGGGTTTAAGATAGTCGAATAGGAAATGATCATAGCCATTTTTGTTTTAAGTCCACTCAAACCTAAATGCCAATCCTAACGTATTATGAATCCTTTGATCCAATAAGTTGAGCCTAATGACCAATTTATGTTGGATACATCAATTTCACCTTCTTATTGCCTAAGTTGAGGGTGGACACTATGCACCTTAAATTAGGTAAATTGCCTAAGTTGAGGGTGGCTATTATAGGGGTGCATAGAAAAAAATGAGTATGAAGAAAGACGTGTAGAAGAAAAAATAAAGAAGGACAGGTGCAATGAAAATAAAAGATAATAAAAGGAAAAGAAAAATTGCAATAAAAAAAAGAAAAAGAAAAAGAAAAGAAAAAGAAAGTGAGAAAAAAAACCGCACCTGGTCCAGTATGAATGTGCTTTAAAATAAAAAGAGACATAAGGGAAGGAATAAAATAAAGAAAAAGTGAAAAATGAGTAGACCCCGAATAAAGTGTAGTGTCAAAGAGGCATAGTCACTAAAAATCCCAAAAGATACATACCATCCCCAAGCCTACATTACAACCCGAAAAAGTCCTTTAGTGATCCTATCTTGACTGTTTGAAAATCTAAGAAAAGAGCATATGGGTAAGCCTATGGTATTCTATATACATCATTTGATACTTTTTTTTGAGTGAGATCATCTTATTGAAATATCCTTGAATATAATTATTGATCTAAACTGAGTGAATAGGATTTCTTTGATTGTGAGCACACATGGATTATGTTGTTAGGTTGCTAGAAGTTAGGTTAATGTGATTTATGTCTATGCCTGGTTGTCTGTTACTAATGTGATGCCATCATTGGGTTTCTTTATGTTTCTCCGTGTGCCAAAATCGATAGACAAAGTTGGATTGTTGAAAGGTTAAAACTAGGAGGGGGAATAAAATTGTTGAAAACTGAATTGAAAAAGTCACTGCCATAGGTATCTTAGGATCGTCTTGTTTAATCATTGTTGCTGTGGTTAGTAGTTTTGATTTTTGTTTTAGCTAAGGACATGCATACTTTCTAAGTTGAGGGTGTCGATGCTCTGTGGAAACACGACACTTTTGATGCTTAAAACAACGAATTTATGCTTGGACTTAGGTTATTTTAGTAGATATGATGTGGTTTTATGGGTTTTGCAGGTAAAACAAGTAAATAATTGCCTTGGAATTAAATTGGAAGAAAAACCACTGAAAAATATGAAGTCTACAGAGGATACAATTTAACATACCAATCGTCAACATATCACACAGATGTAGGCTGACTCGTAAGAACAACAGTGACAAAGGCCAAGCAGCAAAGCTAAAGGAAGAATTGATATGACTTAGAGTACGAATTATAAGATGTAGACACGGTTCAGGACAAGTAATCGTAAAGCTAAAAAAACCTCAAGCAGTAATTGAAATCCAAAATAAGACGAGTCAGAAATCTCAGTACGACTCGTAAGGATAAATTGTAAGCTAACTCATGTCCACAGTATTGAAAGATCAAGTCCCATGTGGTAACAAGTGAAGACCACGAGTCATATAGTTAAGATACGACTCGTGAGGATGAGTCGTAAGGAGAATAGAAAGTTGAATCTTGGGAGATCAACTACTGGAATGCATACGACTAGCAAAGTACGACTCATAAGAATACCTTACGAGTGGACGAAGTGAGTCATACCTTGTGCCGACTTACTTTCCTATTTTGTTTAAATTAGGATTTCTGGATTATTTTGAGATACTATAAATACCTTAGGTTATTCTTTTATTAGGTTACGCACTTTGATAATTCTTCTACTACTTTTTACATACTTTGATCATTACGATTGTGTTCTTGAGATTTTTGGGTATTTATTTAATTGAAGATTTCAAATTTTCTTCTTTTTATTCTTGTTCAATTAATTACTTGTGTTCTTTATTGATTATCATGGATTGTTGTATAAACATGAGCATTTAATTTTCTTGACTAGGGTTGTGGGACCCTGGTGGATTAACTACATAAAGGAAATGGGAGATTCATATGTTATATAGTAGTTGCATGTATCTTAATCTTCTTCGTATTAATTGTCCTCAGAGCTACTACAGAAGCTTAAGGATTACCTGTATTCGAGAACTTCCTCACAAGGGAGTTTGAGATTAGGAAAAGGGAGTAAGAAAGTAATTTGAGATTTACGTCCATCTTATTATTCCTGCATCTCATCAAATTAACTCGAGACTCAAAAGGTGATATTTGAAATGATGTCATAGACAATGAGCAATAAGGCAATGCCCTGAGACTCACAAGATAAAGGGTGAGATTTATCAACGTGTTCACAAGACGGTTGATGATGCATAGCTTTTTGACTTTTCATGCAGAGCAGAAAAATAGGTGGGTTGAACATGAGTAGTTTATGGAGTAGAGAAGCCAGGGGGAACACAGTCCTAGTATTTATCTTTTATTATTTACAAACTCAAAGCATTCAAGTTTGGTTACTATGTACGATTGATTTCCAAAATCCCCCCATTTATTTTTCTGCACTGCTTGTGAATTTCAGCAAGTTAAGAAACTGTTCAATGTTTTCCCTATGGGTTCGACCCCAACCTAGTTAGGTTACTATATTTGGCATCGACCGTAATATACTTATTTGAAGGTGAGTTTTTGGGCTACATCAGGCACTAAGGTTGTTCATACAGGACATGCAACCTTAAGATACTTGATGGTGAAGAAAGATGTAAAACCTAGATTGATTCATTGGGTTCTCTTGCTGCAAGAGTTTGATTTTAAGGTGAAAGACCAAAAGGGTACAGAAAACCAAGTTGTGGATCATTTGTCTAGACTTGAGGAAGAAACAAATTATAATGTGGGGATGGGCTTGAAATCGATAATACTTTTCTAGACGAATAAATTTTGGCAGTATTGTAAGATTTAATCCCCTGGTTTGCTAATTTTACAAATTACATGGCAAGTGATCTTATCCCAGAGGATCTGTCTTTCCAGCAAAGAAAGAAGTTTATGCTTGAGGTAATGAAGTTCTTCTGGGATGAACCCTATCTATTCAAAATTTACGTAGATAGCATCATTCGTAGATGCATCCTTGAAGTGGAGATGACACGAGCATTCTTGAGGCTTGTTATGCTTCACTAGTTAGGATCACCATGGTGGAACTCGCACAACCCACAAGATATTGCAGTGTGGGTACCACTAGCCTATAATATACAAAGATTCTCATGACTTTGCCACAGCCTGTGACCAATGCTAAGGTCAGGAAAATATTTTGAGGCACCATGAACTCTCCATGATCCCTATTTTAGAGCTAGAGATGTTTGATGTATGGGGTGTGGACTTTATGGGTCCATTTGTGAGCTCCTATGGAATAAAGTATATCTTGGTTGTGGTGGACTATATGTCCAAATGGGTGGAAGTGGTATCGCTCCCCAATAATAAAGGAAGAAGTGTCACTACATTCTTGAAAAAAGTATATCTTATCTCAATTTGGCACCCACGTGCTATTATAAGTGATGGTGGGTTGCATTTTTGCCAGCGCCTGTTCAAGATTCTTCTTTAGAAATATGAAGTAAGGAATAAGGTGGTAAAACCTTATCACCCTCATACAAGTGGACAGGTTGAGGTTTCAAATAGAGAGATAAAATCCATATTGGCGAAGATAGTGAATGCCAATAGGACTAATTGGTCTAGAAAGCTAGATGATACGCTATGGTCATACTAGACAGCCTTTAAAACTCCAATTAATGCCTCCCCATACCAGCTTGTGTATGGCAAGGTGTGCCATTTTCCTGTTGAAGTTGAGCATAAGGCACTCTGGGCGTTGAAGAAGCTGAATTTTGAGTGGCATGATACAAAAAAACATGAGAATGAGCAAAGTAACTGAGTTGGATGAGTTTTGACTCTGGTATTATAAGAGTTCTGCACTATACAAGGAGAAGATAAAGCTACATCATGATCAAAAAATTGATTAAAGAGTATTTGAGCCATGTGACCAGGTATTGCTGTAACATTAGAGACTTTGCTTGTTTCTAGGCAAGTTGAAGTCTTGCTGGTATGGGATGTTCACTATAGTGAGGGTGTGTTCCCATATGGTGCTATATAATTTAAAATAAGGATGGTGAAGCCCCGTTCAAGGTGAATGGGCAAAGAGTAAAGAACCACATGGGAAGCACTGAAGAAGTTAAAGTCGTTATTGATATGAACCTTGGTGAAGTCTGAGTAACCAAGGCAATCGCGTTGTGCCGTGACGTTAAATCAAGACTGCATAGGAGGTAACCCATGGGGATGGTTGGTGAAATTTGAGAATCCAACCTAGCCACGTTGTTATGCAACGTTAAATAGAGCACTGTGTAGGAGGCAACTTATGTTTTGTACTTGGTTAATTATAGGGTAATTGATGAATTTAATGTGCAGGAATGGAGATTGCACGATTAATCCAGGTAATTTCTGGTACCAGGCAATACAGGGCTATTTATGAGCTGTAACCATACAATACGACTGGTGAGAAAGAGTCATAAGGACCTGAAAGTCAGACCACTCTCAGGTAATTAGTCCTTGGAGTCATTACGACTCTCAGAAAGAGTTGTAGTCAAGACTCGTCACCTTGAGTAGTAATGAATAGAGTCCCAGGTAAGATTTTAGTCTTTACGGGAGGGGGGAGAGGAGTCTACGATCCGTAAGCTGTGGTTACGAGTCGTATTTAAGACTCATAAATAGGCATGATATTTGACCCGATCCCAAATTAGATAATTAAACAAAGTGGGATAAATGATTGGCCTCCCAATAATTCAAAATGCAACTTTCTTTTTTTTTCTTCGGCTACCACAACATCATAACACTCCATACTCATCCCTAAAGTCAAAATCATCCAAACCAAAACTCCCAATAATTCTAGAGTCTCGGGAGTTAGGCACAAAGTTCATTAATGTTATGAAATCTAAGTCAAAAGTAACACTTAAGTGTTCTATACTTACAAACTCTATTTATTATTGGTTCCTAAAAATGTGTAAAATTTACTTGGATTTCTTTATTCAAATATGTTTGCACAAAAGTAATCGAACTCTATTATTATGAATTGTGCTACGTATTATGGAATGGGAGTAATAAAATAGACTTTGTGCTCTAGAATAGTACTTAGGGATAAATGTGTGCAGTGTTGATTTGTGCTTGAATATGTATGTTGTGAAAGGATTAAGTATCGAAATTAACTAGTCTAAACATCCATGCTACAGTGGTTATGAGCTTCATTACAAATTAGAGAAAAACCTAGCGAGTCAATAAGTAACTCATAACCACGGGTTACATGGTTGTTTAGAAGAGTAGGGGTTCTATTAACATTACAAATCACCTAAACGAGTCGTAATTAATCAATACAACTCGTAGATAGGAGTTGTAATGACTGGGAAAACCTATGCATAATATGATTTATTTCTCATCATTTTACAAGTATTGGTAACGAGTTGTAGACTAATATTACAACTCGGTATAAAGACTCATAACCTAACTAACAAATACTGACTTATCTTCTGTCTATCTTATGACTTGTCTAAATGAGTCGTACCCAATGGTTATGACTCATAACCCTTAGTTGTAATGAGTCCAATAAAGGCATACTAATACCATATTTTCTTATTTTCTTTTCCTTAGAATTTACTAATGAATATACTTTCAATAGGAAAAATGGCACCAAAAGATGATGCAACAATTTAGCAGGCCCATAAAATACTCGACATCTCAGAGATGAAGATACTAGTGATGATTTAAACAACTCAGTTAAAAATTACCCAATGTCGGGGTAGTTAAAACTAAGGGAGAAGCTATCTTGGGGGAAGAAAGAAACTGCCATGGAGAAAGACACACCTCCTAGGACCAAACCAAGGAGGAAGAATCCCAATACTTCACCACCACATTCACCTTCATCCTCTAAGAAGGTAGTGACAATAATGATGAAAAAGAAAATGGTGACGATGCTGGTGAGAAAGAATTAATCTCCTATAATGAAGAAGCTGAGAACGGGAGTGAGGAGAAAGTTACTTCCATCGATGTTCAACTACCATCATTACAACCTCAGCCTCCAATATTTATAGAGTCTGCTCTGGTGCCCACTGTTGAAAGGTGGGGGTATCTTGGAATGGAGGCCACATATAATGTATAGATAGTAATAAACCTATCAACTGAAAATCCTAATAGGGGGATATATCTTGAGAGAAGTTTGACAACTAGAGGCATGTTTGAAATGTCTTAAGTTGAGGCCCAATTCCAATAGCACTACTTCCAGTGGATGACTACAACTTCTAGAAAATTTAGCTCCGTATTAGTGCGGGAGTTCTATGTGACATACCAAGGGGATATTAAGTGGTTATACCCATAGGGACAGTTGTATAAGGGTGGTAAACCACTAAATTCCCTGACTATTAGAGGAGTGCGGGTGAACATCTCCTCGAAGACTATTTCTAGTATATTGCATGGACTAGATTTTGAACCACCAGTGAGTACTACCAAAATTAATTACTGTGTGGGAACTAATGATAAGATGACACACTTCCAATGGATGGATGGTATTATCCTTGGGAATAAAGAAGCTACTAGTTGGGTAGTTAGTGGTCCGGGAGTGAATAGACATCAAATTATTAAAGGCTCTTTGAATTTTTTGGTAAAAGCATGGTAGCAACTTGCTAGAAATAGACTGTGCCCCACAACTGAGGACAACATGATCAATCTAGTCCATAAAACATTGATAGACAAAATCATGGCAGGGTATGATTTTGATGTAGGCTAGTTTATTGCATGAGAGATTCGTGATAGGGCGGTTAGTAATAATGTGGTTTTAGAATTCCTGTGCTTATTGATGCAAATATGCTTGGAGGCTGGTGTGCTAGAACTTATGAATGTGGATAAATTCATTGATCCAAAGAACATCACGGACTTACGATTGATTCGTAATGCTGCAAACCCTATGTCCAAGTAGGCTAAGCAAGGAGCAACTTTATTAGCTGATGCACTTTGGAATAAAGATTTGAGTACTGATACTATTGGATTCACCCATATAGGTGACATTCCTGATGAGACTAGGCCATTTGAGCCCCATCCTTTTGATGTAGCTGGTACCTCCAGTACCCCTACTCTACCTCCAACTGCAGCACCGAGACCATCCACATCCAGGTCAGTTCTGGCTGGCTATATAATAGTGCTGTAGTCTTTCATAACCAACATAATAAAAAGATTGAGCATCGTGGATATAAAGATACGATTAATGGAGAAGGTAGTTCAACCCTGGGTTTATAAGAGGATACTAGAACAAACAGGATGCTTTAGATAAGATTTGACAATTTTGAGCAACAAATTGCATGACAACTTGAGGGTGACTGAGATAGAAGAGTTGCAGAATTTAATCAATGAATTACATGAGTGGCTGGTTTACTCCATCCCGATCATTAAGAAGATCTAGATAGAAAAAGAAGTCAAAAATATCTTGGGTGTTGATGATTCGATCCCCGAGGGTAATGCTGAAGTTGAAAAAGAAGAAAGGAAGAGAAGGAAGAACAAGAAAGAAAGAGATGAAGCACAGAAGAAAAAAATATTAAGGCGACAAAAATAATGAGTGAGCAGAGTGAGACGGGCTGGGAGGTAAGGGTCTGCCAGATGGCTATAGGGGCGAGTAGTTTGAAATAGAATGAGGCTGTATGACCCTACTCCCTAATCCAACACTGAGTGTACCAGCCACCACTAGTGCAATGATTACTGAGGAGGTCCCAACGGTTGTTGGGACCACTATTGATGAGAGTAGGGCCCGGTCTTAGGGCCCCCATGCTAATGATGCTTTATTCGATGCCTAGTGTGCCCAGGTATGTCTTAGCCCCTTTTTTTTACACTGCTATATGCAGTAGGGACAGTGCATAAGTATTAAGATAAGGGTGAGGGTGTACCGTATAGCCACCGCGAGTTATTGTTGTCATGTTTCTTTTCCTGTCGAATGTGGTTTGAACGCAAAACTGGCATGTTTGAATAAAAGTTTTGTTTTGTGTGGCGTCTTTATGTTGTGTGATGCTCAACTAGGGAAATATTTTTAGCCAAGGAAGTGAATATGTTTTGACTAATATTTGGTGCTGAAATTCTTTTGTTTGAAGGATACCCCTCTTAAAATTTTGATAACTATGTGATATGTGCATTTTAAGGACTATTGTGGATTTGATAATGGAATTAGAATTAGGGATGAAACAACTATGGCAAACAATTGCATAAATGGATAATATGTATCAAGCAATGTGACCCTATACGATGTGTATGTGAGGCATCACTTAGTTACCGGTGTATATGGAATCCAGAACTTTCCTGGTTGCTCTTGCCTAGGTTCTAGGGTGGTCGGTTAGGAGATGATCACAGGCCATTTTTGTTATTAGTCTCCTTTAGCCTATATTTCCCAAACCAAATGATATATGAGTCCGTTGATCCTAATCTTTGATCCTTAATATACCTATATTTTTTACACCAATTCACCTTTCTGTTTAAACTACAACGAACCTATTTTGGCCTTGGTCCTCTTGGGATACTGTGCACCTCAACTCAGGCAAATCACCTAAGTTGAGGGTGGCTATCCTAAGGGTACATAGTATATAGCAGGTATAAAGAAAGTGTGTTAATAGAAAAAAGTAAGGTTGGGTGTGGTAGAAAAATAAAAGTGAGAAAACTGGAAAAATAGAAAAAGATCAAGAAAAGAAAATTTTGAAAGAAAAAAAATAAGAAACCACACCTAGTCCGAACAAGTAGAAAAAGATTAAAATAGGAAAAATAAGGGAGGAGTGAAAGAAAAGTTGGAAATAAGTGGGGTCCAAAGTAATCGTAGTGTTAGGGAGGCTTAGTCGCTCAAAATTTCTCAAAAATATCATACCATCCCCAAACCTATGTTATAAGCCGAATAAAGCCCTATAAGTGATCCTAACCTGACTGTCCAAAAATTGAGGTATAGAACATAAGGGCAATCTATAGCATTCTGTGTACACTGAGTAAAAGTTCTTTGTGAGTGTGAGCATCTCTTGACCATCCCTTGATAAAAATGTTGATCTATCTGAGTAAAAGGGACTTCTTTGATTGAGAGGGTAAGGGAATTGCATTGTTAGATTACTTATCTATGCGGTTAGTTTAAATTGTATCTACGCCTCTTTGTACGTTGCTAATGTAATGCTATCATTGAATTCCTTTTTGTCACCGCGTCGTACCAAATCGATATACATAGTTGGGTCCTTGAAAAGTTAAAAATAGAAGGGGGGGTCATATGTGTGAACTAAAATGAAAAATTGATTGCCAATGGTATCTGAGGATCTTTCTGTTTAAGAATCATGTTTGTTTAACATTTGTGTTTTGGTTTTGTGTTTTGCTTGAGGACATGCAAATGTTCTAAGTTGAGGGTGTTGATGTTCCATGGAAACATGGCACATTTGATGCTTAAAATGGTGAAATTATGCATTAATTCAGGTTCTTTCGTTAGATATAATGGGTATTTATATATTTTGCAGGGAAATTAGGTAGGAAGTGGAATGGACTGAAAAATGGAAGAAAGTACTCCCAAAAAGTAAGATACTGGCTAGGCTATGAGTTATCAAGTCACCTTACAGCTCATATCCCAATTTGTAATGAAAGGCTTCGAGTCATAAAGTCTACTACGGCTTATAGTAGAAAATCATAGGGTGACTAGATTCTGAAGAATTGAAGTTTGAGGCTTCAGTAGCTACAAGTGAAAACTATGAGTCATAATGTCTAAGTACGACTTTTGGTGAGGAGTCGTAAAGACCATAGACCCAAGTGACCTGAGGAAGAGGAGATACTATAGTGACTACAACTAGCAACATATAACTTATAATGTGACTGTATAATTCATAGCCACTAAAGAGATATGACAATAGCCAGTGAGTCGTAAGGATACATAATGACTCGTTGGCAGAGATGTGACCACTGTCGACCTAGTTTTCCTATTCTATTTTAACTAGGATTTCTTTGTTATTTTGAGACAAACCCTAAGGTTATGTATTTATTATGTAAACACTTTTCATAATTTTCTACATACTTTCACATACTTAAATCATTGATACAACTGTTCTTGGATTTTTGGTTTCGTATTCAATTGGAGATTCTAGACTTTACTATCTCATTATTGTGCAATTAATTACATGTCTCATTCATTGATTATCATGGATTGTTGCATGAACATGAGCGGCTAATTTTCTTGACTAGGGTTGTGAGAACCCTAGTGGATTAACTATGTAAGGGAAGTGGGAGATTCATCTGTTCTATTGTAGTTGCGTTTATTGAAATTTTCTTCATATTAATTGCTCCCAAGCTACTGTAGAAGCTTGGGTATTTTATGTATTTGAGACGTCCTCACAAGGGAGTTTGAGATTAGGAAAAGGACATTACAATAAGGAGACACCCTGAGACTCATAAGGTGAAGGGTGAGATTTATCAACATGTTCATAAGACGGTTGATAGTACATAGCTTGTCAACTTTGTATATAGAGCAGTGGGTTAGATGGATCTAGTACGAGAAACTTATGGAGTTAAGAAGCTAGGGGTAACACAGTCCTAGTGTTTGTATTCTATTCTCAAGCATTCAAGTTTGGCTACTTGTTACCGTTGATTTCCAAATCCCCCGTTTAGTTTTCCATATTTCTCGTGGATTTTGTCAAATACGAGATATAGTTCAATGTATTCCCTGTGGGTTTGACCCCAATATTTGTTGGGTTACTATATTTGACATCGGCCACAACATAATTCTTTGCAGGTTAGTTTTTGGGCTACATCAAATAGATTCCTACTCCTCAAATTTCAGCAATACACTGAAAACTACACAATAAACATAGTCCAATCATATTTAAGATGTTGAAATAGTGTCACGACCTGAGTTTCCAGGTCATGATGACGTCTACTATAACCCACCAGTAGGCAAGTCAATCCGTAGTCTAAAATTGCTAGAAACAGACTACAAAGAGAAATGGAGGAAGAATGCGAAATAAATAAAATAAAAGACTAAAATACATAAGATAGTCCCAAATATCTAGTGGAATTAGTACAAGATAGTCTAATACATATGAGGGAGAATAGCAATACTTTGAATGTTATGAGCTGACCCCATGACTCCGAACCATAGTTGTTCCACTCTACACACATAACAATGGAAAGAACCCATACTATGATCTTCAGGCTGCAGAAATGTAGTATGAGTACCAAACGCATGGTACTTAGTTTACAACTACCAACTGAATGTAAAAAATAATGCAAATATACATAACATGCAAGTCAGAATGTAAACTAAACCCAAATATTCAGGATACTACATAGTGAAGCTAAGGAGACGATAAGGATAAACTATCGTATTCTAGCCAAACTCAAGAACCTAAACACTAAACCGTTATTGTTGGCCCATATACAAATAAAGAGCAGGTGAAGGATATATAATAGTATAAAAAGACAAGGAATAGGTATAAAGCGTGAATGAAGGAAGGAAGGGCTATATGATAATACCATAACTACCTATATAAATGTATGCACATAAACAAGGCTAACTCAAAGGTACATCCTAAAGTAGTCATACTAGCATATTAAGGCTTCCTAATCATAGTAAAACTAGTACTTGCAGATTCAAGGTCTAAATCCATAATGCCTAACCATGGGATAATCATGCTTAATAAATTAATCATAAGAGAAAGGGGTCAGAATCATACCTCGAATCTCAGTACCGGATCAATGATCAATCTATCACACACTATCCATAATGATAATAATAAAAACAATAATGCAAGTAACCGGCTAGTTGGGATAAACAATACCTTACTAAGCCTTTCAAAAAACATTGCCGACATAGGACCGAAATGTTAAAACAACAACAAACAATAGTTGGTAATGCAAGCAACACTCATACCTATACCTATACAATCCCCATATGGATGATAGATATAGGACATACTGGTGATAGGCAATGCACATGTAAGGGTGAATGCAACAGAATCCAAAAAATCATAACCGATCCAAGTATCATACTTCCACCCGTCATACTAAATTGTTAGACTTAAACCAGTGCTCATATCATCGATGTCATAATTAACTGTCGGACTCAAACCAGTACTCATATCATCAATATCATCAAGTCCAGTATTAGCAATACACATATACATATATATGTAAATGCACGACTAGAATCATAACTGAGTGTAAGTCTGCATGTACTTTGCCCGGGGAAAATTTTGGGACTAAATCATCGTAAAAGTGTTGAAAGGGATAGAATCTCTCTTGATCAAGGTAAATAATAATAGCAAAAATCATGGACCAAAACTCGATCAAATCTCAAAAACATTAGGCTCAAAGGCCCATAAGTTATTTACTAAGATGGTATGATTTTTGTTATGAAGAAATCCATTTTAAAAGTGAAAAGTGGGATTAAGTCCCTTTTTAGGAAAAGAGTTGTCACAACCCGAGCACAAGAAAGTAAAACATTCCTAAAGGCCTTGTAGCCTCTCCTTTATAAGTGTAGTGCGCTACACACCCATAAACGGAATTCAACTCGACATGACTTTGTGGACATCTAGTGACCCTGAACCTGGCTCTAATACAAAGCTTGTCACGACCCAAATCTGGTCCTGGTTGTGGCAAAAAATATCAGGCCCACCATGGGTCGGAGACAACCCCCTTAGCGTTACCTCAAAAGCACCATAAAAGTAAACAACAAAAGTCAACAAAAATAGCAATAAGAAGGACATATAAACCAAGTGATAATTCTAAAAATCAAAACAACTAACCAACCCAACACTTGTCCACAAAGACTATTAACCAAGAATACCAAACTAGGTCGGGACATGCCCGCGACTATGTAAAAAGGAATGCATGATTCCCAAAATATGAAAAGAAACCTAATGAAGTGATAGAGTTTTTCAAAAGATGGAGACTTATCATTTCACAACAACTCAACCGATTACTATACCACCTAATGCTGAACAGGATTAACAAAAAATCCCTACCTTACATCATAAAATAATACAACATCCAGGAACAGTCAGTAGGGCAAGCACTGGAATGTAACTTGAGGGAAAGGGATAAAGTAGTGTACTTATAAAAAACCAATCAAAACCACATGCACAATATTTCTATATACATATATAGGATGCCTGGACAGGGACAAGGGCATGAATTTGAGAGTTCAAAATATTAACCTGAACTATGTAGCTCGCTCCATCCTAAAGGCACCCATGGGCTATACGGGTCTAGCTCAACCTGCTGGAAGAATCCAAGTGTATGTTAGTTGGATGTATCAAGGAAATTGAGGAAAGGATAATGACACCAAGGTGATAGCCATCTAAAAATATAATGTGTGCACCAAGCACACGTCACATAGACCCCCATACCAGTAAATATGGTTTCCAGTGTTGGTCCCCTTGAGACCTTCACCTTCATGGTGAGCTACATAATTTCTTTTAAGCCCAAATTAAAATAGTTTGCACATAAACCTAACCATAAACCAAGGAGTCTTTATTAAGGCATTTACCAACCTGATATCGTCATAAGAATATGCTTGCAAGCTTATATAATTATGCCAAACCAATCCATGTAACCATTTGACTCCCAAGTTCCATTTAAAATCCAAACCATGGCGACCTAAGGCCTTTAAAAACCATTTTTATCTATTTATCCTTTAATGCAATGTAATGTTTTCAAAAGATAAGTTAAATCATGCAATTATCAAAACTCAAGATCAAGTTTACAAGGTGAGTTGAGGTTAATACCATTAACAAGCCAATAATTCATCAATTTGGGAAATTCATGTCACCCATTCCATTCAATACCATAATGCATCAATTCAGTCCTAAAAACCATCAGTTAAAGCATGAATAATCCACTTAAATAAAAGAATAAGCAATTCAAGTGTTAATAGACAAAAACCCTTAACCCAAGTTCAAACCCATCCTTCAAATCACATGTTATTGAGTAATTAAATGCCACAACGTAAATATACAAGTTAGGGATGAGCAACATGCCTTTTAGATTAACCAAATTTGTGACATCTTGAATATGAGCCTTGGAAGTATAAATTTTAGGGAAGAAACCCTAACCTTTCTCTCTTGAGAGTGAAGAGGATAGAAAGCATTGAAAAACTAACTAAACATTAATATACAAAGCTTATTGAATGATTTAAGTCATGGGTGAGGAAAAAACCAAGATACCCCTAAAGAAACTAAAAAAGTATAGGGATTCTTCAGTTGATGACTAGGTTGACAACCCATCAGTTTGGTGACAACTCGTCAACCTAGTCGTCAATATCTAGTTGATTTTGACCTTTACTAGTTAAGGTTGATGACTTGGGTTGACGGCTTGTCAACTTTGTCGTCACCTAGTTGATAACTCGTCAACTTAGTCGTCGCCTTCTAGCAGTCAGACACTTCAAAGTAATATGAGCATAACTTTCAACTCCAAAATTGAATTAAGGTTAAAGCAGAAGCGTTGGAAAGAAGACTCAAAGACCTTTCATTTGTTATATAGTAGGCCACAAACTCATTATATTATAGAAGTAATGTTCGTTGGAAATTGACCTAAGTAGGTATGTCTACTAAAAACTCAATTAGTAGAAAAGTTCTTAATTCTTCTTTGAGTTAGGGGATTTTTATGATCTCACTTCATCTTAGAAGATGTTAACACACTAAAGAATTGGACCATCACACTTAAATTGACATAGAATCATTAGGTTCAGGTATATACACATAGGATTGTCGATTATGATTCTAGCCCAAAATTGTGGGGTGTTACATTATCCCCCCTTTGGATTATTCATCCCCGAATGAGAAGTTAGGATATCCTTAGCACGATAATAAAAATAATATAGTGAAATTCAAGGATAAATTCAAAATGACACAAGAGGGGAAATAAAACTCATACCTTAAACACCTTCGTCCAATATTGAGAACAAAAATGTGTACTTGGCTCTTATATCTTTCTCAGTTTCCCATGTAGCTTCTTCCACCTTTTGATTCCTCCAAAGGACCTTCACCAAAGCTACATCCTTTGTCCTTAATCTACGAACTTGCCTATCCAATATCTCAACCAGGACTTCCAAAAAGATAATGAATCTAAAACACTAACATCCTCAATTGACACTATCAAAGAAGGGTCACCCATATACTTTTCAGCATAGATATATGGAAAATAAGATAAATTGAGGCCAAAATTATTGGTAAATCTATCTCATATGTGACATGCCTAATTATCCTCTTAATCTGATTTAATGTAACGGGGAATGAGCTTCCCCTTCTTCCCAAATCTTATGACTCTTTTTATAGGAGAAACCTTCAAGAACACTCAATCACTAACTTCAAACTCCAACTCCCTTCGCCTTACATATGCATAAGACTTCTGTCGACTTTGAGCACTCTCAAGTCTTTCTCTAATCACTTTCACCTTCTCCATGGCTTGGTGAACCAAGTCAGGACCAAACAACATAGTTTCATCCACCTCAAACCATCCAATAGGAGACCTACACCTCCTACCATAAAGAGCCTCAAAAATATCCATTTGGATGCTAGAATGATAACTATTATTGTAAGAAAATTCAATAAGAGAAAAATGGTCAGCCTAACGACCCTTAAAATAAATCACACAAGCCCTTAGCATACCCTTCATTGTCTAAATAGTCTATTCTGCTTCTCCATTTATTTGAGGATCAAAAGTGGTGCTAAGGTTCACTGAGTACCCAAACCTTTCTAAAATGAATGATAAAAGTGAGAAAAAGACTGCGTACCTCAGTCTAAAATGATAGACAATGGTGCTCCACAAAACTCGACTATCTTCTGAATGACCAACTTAGCATAATCCTCTCCTGAGTAGTTAGTACTTTATAACCAAGAAGTGAGTAGACTTAGTCATTCTATCCATAATGACCCAAATATAATCATACTAATTTTGAGACCGTAGAAGATCCGTAACGAAGTCCATATTAATCATCTTTGACTTCCACATGGTTAATTTTACCTTTTCAGATATGCCACCAAGCCTTAAATATTCAACCTTGACTTGCTGACAAACCATACACTTAGCAATAAAATTTGCCATATCTCTCTTCATATTATTCCACCAGTAGATTTTTTTTATTTTATGGTATATTTTAGTCGAACTCGAATGAATTGTATATCTAGACTCATGAGCCTCAGTCAAAATCCTTTCCCACAGCCCATCAATATCAGGAACACACAACCTTTCTTGATACCTCAAGATTCCATCTCCCTCAATCTAGAAAGCCATAACATTTTGCTAACCCACATCATCCTTAATCTGAATAAGTATGAGATCTAAAGCCTGCTTCTCTTTTACCTCAACACCAAGAGTTGATTTAACAACTTCTTGAACAATCACTCTTCCATCCTCAGAGTCCAAGAGATGAACTCCTAAGTTAGCTAGACTGTGAATATCCTTCACCAACCCTCTTTTCTCCTCCTCAATATGAGATAAGATCCCTATAGATAACCAACTAAGAGCATCAGCAACAATATTAGCTTTACCTAGATAGTAGTGAAGGGTCATGTCGTAATGCTTAAGTAGCTCGAGCACCACCTCTGCCTAAGGCTTAACTCCCTCTATGTAAACATATACTACAAGCTCTTATGGTCTAAAAAATATCCACATACACCCTATATAGATAATAGCACCATATTTTCAAAAAAAAAATCACAACCGCCAATTCTAGATCGTGAGTAGGGTAATTAATCTTAGAACCTTAAGCTGTATGGAAGCATAGGACACAACCATACCATGCGGCATCAAAACACAACCAAGTCCTATACGAGATGCATCATAATACACAACAAACCCATTAGTGCCCTAGGGGTGGGTTAAAACTGGTGCTAAAGTTAAATTATTCTTCAACTTCTCAAAGCTACCCTCACAAGCATCAGACCATAAAAACTTAACCTTTTTTTAAGTCAACCTTGTCAGTGGGGCAACAATAGATAAAAAATACTCCACAAACCTCCTATAGTAACATGCTAAACCCAAGAAGCTCCTAATGTTGATTGGAGTCATGGGTCTCAACCACTTCTTAACTGCCTCAAATTTTGTGGATCCACCTTGATCCTCTCACTAGAAATAACATGCCCAATAAAGATCACAATACTTAGCCAAAATTCACACTTAAAAACTTTACATATAATTTCTGGTCCTAAAGAGTCTGCAACACAATTCAGAGGTGATTGATATGATCCTCCTTACTCTTAGAGTACACCAAGATGTCATTAATGAAGAATATAACAAGCAAGTCTAGAAACTGCCTAAACACTCAATTCATAAGATCCATTAAAGTATCCGAAGCATTAGTCAACCCAAATAACATAACCAACAACTTATAATGACCATAACAGGTATAAAAACTAGTCTTAGTATTATTAATCTCCTTAATTTTTAGTTAATGGTAGCCAAAATAAAGATCAATGTTTGAGAACACTTAGACCCTGAAGCTGATAAAAAAGGTCATCAATTCTAAGAAGAGAGTACTTATTTTCATTGTAACCTTATTCAACTAACGACAGACTATACATATCTAAAGATACCCATCTTTCTTTCACACGAAAAGCACAAAGGAAACCCACAGGGAAACACTTGGATGAATGAAACCCTTATCAAGAAGATTCTTTAACTACTCTTTCAGGTCCTTTAATTCAGTTAGACACATCCTATAAGGAGAAATTAAAATGGGATAGGTATCCGCTAGAAGATCAATCTCAAAATTTATTTCCCTATCGGCAGGAATTCTAAGAAGATTATTAGAAAAGACTTTAGGAATTTTATATACTACAGGGACAGATTGCAAAGATGGACTTTCAGAGCCAGAATCCTTAACCCAGACTAAATTATATAGACACCCTTTGGAAATTATTTTCTGAGATCTAAGATAAAAAATAAACCTCCGTTTGGGTACTAAAGAACTCCCGTCCTATTCAATAACCCATTGATTAGGAAAATGGAAACTGACCTTTTGGGTCCTATAATCCACAGAAGCATAGCACGAATGAAGCCAATCTATCCCCAAGATTACATTGAAATCCACTATATCAAGTTCTATCAAATCCACTAATGTCTTCCAATGAAAGATGGACACCACACAACCCCTATAGTTTTTTCATTAATAATAGAATCACCCATCGGAGTAGAAAGAAAAAAGGGGTCGAGAATATTCTCAGGATCAAATCCAAAGTGTACATCCATATAAGGAGTCACATAAGATAGGATAGAACCCTGATAAAGCAAATAATAAATATCACGCTAAAATAGTTGTAACATACCAGTGACAACATCTTATGATGCCTCAGATTTTTAATGAATAGCAACATCTTGGTTGGCTTTGTTTGTACTATTGCTTTATTTAAGATAGAAATTTTAAGATTTTGATTATTACATTATCATTTATATTACATATGCAAAATTCTTTATGAGTTTTTATTGTGAAAGTGTCTTACCTATTAGAGGGGATAGAGTAAGTTCCATATAAGCCTAGTTTTGGATCCTGAAATATTTGAGCCACCTGGACGTTGAGGTTTCAACTATATAGAGGAAGCTAAAAAATCTATACAACAAGTCCTTCAGCATATGAGGCTTCTTGTAGAGGCCACTATAATGGGATAACCTTTGTCCTCTTCAACCCCTAAACCTAAAGCAAAAAAGGCAAGAAAGGATGCTTCAATATAGGGGAAACTTGTGTGTTCGTTATTGAAGCTTGATATTTTATTTGTGTGAGGGTAAACTGTTAAGTTCCTATTTTTGATGACTTACAAACTGATAGTTTGGGACCTGTTTCCTAAAGTTATCATGATGATGAAGCTATTACTGCATAAGGAACACATTGGGCTCACCTGTTACTATCACAGTCAACTGTCACAATTGACACAAAGTAAGAAAATTAGTGAAAAAGCTGTTGCCACTTTTTTCCTTAACCAATGGGATATATCCTAGGTTTTATTGTGTCATAATATATATTGCTCATCTTATCAACTAAAAAACTAACGCTTCCATATTCTCACAACAAAATATCTTTCTGAAGATGAATCAAAGACTCCTTTTCCAATAGGGAACTAATTGTTCACCGAGTTGTATTTTTTACTTTTTTGTTGTAGTTAAGTATTTGTGTATTGCTCTTATATGTTTGCGTAATTTTACTTATGATTGTTAGTAGGCGTTGAGGTGTAAACCTTATCTTTGTAATTATCTAGAGTTAGGTAATTGTTTAAGCTGGAGTTAGCTCTGTATGTCCAGTTAGAGTTAGATGGAGGTTGAAGCAATAGAGTTACTGCTTATGTTTCATTATAATAGAGTTATTTGTAGGATAAAAAGGATTAGGAGGTTAATACATGGAGTCTGTATTCAAGAAGTTTCTTGGATATAGTAGAGCGTAGAAATCCTGGAGTGTGTTCGTGTTTTTTCTCCCTTGAGCAAGGAATTTCCATGTAAAAATCTTGTGTTTTCTATTTACTTTATTCTTGGACTTCTTAGTTTATATTTCTCCTAGTTCTTGTTGTGTGAATTCATCTGGGAACTAGTCCTTGAGTTGAGGAGCTACCCACTATAGCTCTTCATTTATTATTAGAGCAAGTCTTTCATAGAAAGGCAAACACCTTTGAAGGATCCTAAGAAATGACTGCTCTTTCAAATCTGGTTTTGAAGGCTTCACAAGCAACCCATAGAACTAAAAATATGGAACAACTTATATTACTAAATGGGTACTTCAAGCTTTTAAAAGGTTAGGGGTCATTTCCATAGAGCATGTAAATACTGATGGGGAGAGAGGAGAGAAACATGCTCCTGTAAAATGTAACATGAAAGCTGAAGCTAACCTAGTTGTAAATCAAGTTCTTATAGACTGCTAGAGTAATTCTTTAAGTGACTAGGATGAATCAGTGCAAAGAGAGTATGTATCCATGTTGGTGATGAACGATGAGGAGCAAGTATTTGGCATTCTCCTTTCATTAATGGCAGATACTAGTGATAAGGATAAACTTGTAACTCTCCTAGAAATCAAAGAAGATCTAAAGGATTATTCCTCAGTAAACTGAGATCACTTCTCCTATATTAATTGACTCACTGAATGGGCTTGCTAAAGACAAAAAGAATCTAAGGAAGCTCTTGAAAAATGTAAGGAAAAAGTTATTGAGTTATCCAGGTGACTAAAATCATCAATGGAAAGCCAAAGCTGAAGAAAGATCTTAAAAAAGGCAAAGAAGAATTAGATGCACCAAGTGTGCAAATGGCTGAGCATCAAACAACCTGTAAGAATCTTTCATGTGAAAATGATCTTCTGAGCAAACAATTTAGTGAAATTACCAAGTAAGTTTCCAAACGAAAAAGGGGAAAGGTAAAGGAAGCAGCATACAATTTCAGTTGGAAGAAAAAGTAGCTAATGCTAAGACAAATATTTCTGCCTTTCTTGGAAGGAACTCTGCTCTTGAAATGGAACTAGTTAAGGTAAGCATTGAGTTGGAAAGTCTCCCAAGTGGACTTCTTCACCACACATCCTTTCTACTCACTCTTCCTAAGAGACAAGCAGCAGGAAAGACTCAGGGTATCACAGTAAAAATGAGGCTTCAAACTTCTCTATCTAGCTTACACGAAGCCAAGATAATCGTTTGTGCACCCAATATCCCAAGGATGATCACACAAGGGAAAGGTGTCCATTCAAAGATGCTACACGAGAAAAATTAAGCAATCCTATTGATACAAGAAGAAAGAAAGGAAGATTACCTAGCTGGACAAGGAAGAAGTTGATCTTCCTTTTATCTTCCCGTTAGGAACTATGACTTAAATGGGTTCCTAAAGACAATAACTATACTTTGGAACAAGGAAAAACATGAGGAAGTAGAAAAATGCAGTGATGTGAATACGGGCTGATCAGAACATACCAACGAAAGCTTGAAGGATTACCTTTTGTAGTTGGAATTTGAAGGAGGCAATGTCTCCTTATCAGCAGGGAATAGGTTAAGCGAAACATTAAGAGAAGGAGATGATGAGACTTAGACAAATGATAAATGTGTTCATATTCCTATTTTATGGATATGAATTAGTAAGCAGGTATCTAGGTGAGGTAATGATATACATATATAATTTAGTTTCATATCTTCTGCAAATATACACCCAATGCAAGGAAAAGAACATTAAAGAGGGTTTCTAGGTGAGACTACATAAAATATTGCCTTTAAAGATCACATAGTGAACAATTCCCTAATTAGGCTAGTATCATTTACTATTCCAATATAGAGACCATTTTAACTCATTAAATGATACGTACTATATTACCCTCCCAGCTTTTCTCAAAAAGCTGTCCTTTATACTTTAAGTCCAAGAGGCACATCCCTCTGGTTGGACACATCTCATAAGGGATACCTACTCGAGAACTCTAAACTGTTCCCCTTCTGTCTTTTTGTTAACAATCAAAATCAGATTCTTCCCTCTTCACTCCAAAGATTTTCCTATAGACTATCATTAGTTCCTAAACCATTCTTAAAAGACTCATACTATTTCTCTTCTCTAACTTTCCCTGATCTTTATAATGTCAAATCCCTCCTTATTCATACAAAAAGCTACCCATTCCTTGAAAATAATAGATACTCCTTCCATCCCTTTTGGGTCAGAGGATTTTTCCACCATTACTTACATGCTTTGAAATCAGGCTATGTCGTATAGGCATCTCAAACCCAACTTAGACCGGAGATTGCCCTTTAAACCTAACCTAACCATCTAATCAATGAATATGTGTTTATGAACTCCGATCGAATATCAAAGTAGCGGAAAAATAAAGCTAATAGTCAATACTTAGACAGTATCTAACATTGTATCAATGACAATAGTCTAGCCAATATACCCAAGTCCATAGTTATCCAAAAAACCTCTACAAATTCGATGTCTAAAACATGTCGGGACATGCCCCCAATAGTAGCCTACACCAAGTCAAAATAAATCAAGTCAATGAATTAAAGTAGAACACTATGAAATGTATGCCTTCCAAATAATGGAAGCTCACCACTTCAATGTCAACACATGATCCTCCTAAACACTTGGTCACTGCATAGAAAAAGAAGAAGAAGGTGTGGAACTTATGTCGCGTGGGGACATATCATCTGAAGACGGTTAGCGGTTAGAGCACTAGCATGTATTTTGAGGATAAGGATAAAATAGCCAACAAATCATGTAGTGCCTCCTTATATAAATACCCTATTTGAAGATTTACTAAATTCTAGAGAACCTCTCTCCAATATTCAATTTATAAGTGAAAAATAAAAGGCAGGGTCTTATCGCATTAAGTGCTAATCCCCAAGATGGGAGACTCCTTCTACAACTCTTTTTAATAGGACACAAAATAAATTACCCTCATAAGCTGATAAGGAGAATGTGATACTTTCTCCAGTGCTTTATCTTTCAAGAGGCAAGAAGGATGAAAAGATTATCTTAAATAGTGATGATGACAGACCCTTGTCATAGAGGTTGTCCAAGAAATGATCATCCTCTTCTAGTAGGCACCCTAAAAAATATCTAAGAAACCAAAGATTAGGTGAGTTACAACAGTGTGATAAAGGAAGCCTTGGCAAAAAAAGATTCATACCTTGAAAATAAGAAGGAGAAAAAGAAAGAAGTGGATATAACTGAACTAATAGATATAGAGGAATCTGGTAAAGAAACTAAGAGTGATGATGATAACAAGGATAGTGACTATGATAGTCTTTTTGAAAATACGTCTAAAGATGATGATGACAAGATATTCGATAGTGATTTGATGATTTAGATGTGGAAAAAAATATGGAAGCCACTAGGACTAAGGCAAAATGAATACAACTATATATCAATGAAAGGAAAAGGGAACTCAACTAAAAAAACTTTGTCAATGATGGCTAAAAAGATAAAAAGAGCGACTCCAGTAGGCAACAAGGTAAAAAGTCCCAATCACAAGATTACAAAGACCTTTGTAGCTTTTTGGCCATTTACCAAGAAGACTAGTCTCTCATGAAAGACCCCCTCATCTACTGGAAAAGGTAAAGGATTGTTTAGGGAGGCAAGGTAGAAAATTTAGAAGAGATAGGAATTTCTAAGAGGCAAGGTGTTTGACACTACAATGGTTGAGCTGCTAGAATAAAGGAATTACTGGAATGGGTTAATTTTAGAAACTGGGAGCATCTTTTTGAAGGACCTGTTCCTCTTTTATATGAAAAGAAAGTTCACTTGTTCTATCATAACTTGACATTCTCTGAAAATAGGCTATATTTGACATCTTAGGTAAATAGAGTAAATATTACCATTGATGAGGATTTGATGTCTGAGATCTTTGGAGTCTCGACTGAAAGGATAAAGAATGTAAGGCAGGAAGAAGGATCTATGAAATTTCTAGAGGTGAGTGGTATATTGGATGACATGAACTTGAAAAATATACCCAAGAAAAGATTGAAAAGTCAAAACCAAATACTCTTTGAGTTTATGAACAAATCACTTTTTTATAGGACAGAGAAAAGAAACACTGTCACTGGTCCAGATCTATATCTCATGAAGACTTTGTCTAAATTCAAAAGGGTCAGTCTTCCTGCTGTAGTCATTGAACGCATGCATACAATAATGAGTGTAAAAATGGGAAACATGGTTTTGAAAATAGGTTCTGGCTTAATAGGATCTTTGCTCACTTCACTGTGGTCTGGGAAAAAGAGAAAGTTGGATCTATGGAGTAGATGTTTAACATGACCTCTTTAGAAGACAACGATTGCGTGCCCAGGAGGAGTGAAGGAAAATCCAAGTCCCTAGTGTTATAATTGGTGGATGTTTAGAAAAGTTTAAAAGAAGTGATGAAGACTTTGAATGCCATGATTGCTCTAAGGGATATTGGGATTGCTAATTAAAGTCTATATCTGCAAAAGGTATGAAATGGGTACATATTTAAAAAAGGAATTATGGATGGAAAATGCTGCCCTACAGGAAAGAGTGAAGAAGCTAGAAGCCAAGAATGAAGCCTTGAGTTCCAAGAACGATGAACTAATTTAGCAACTTCTTAAGGCACACACTTAAATGAGTGATAGGATGACAATTCTCCTTAAAAATCTTCTTAATACTTCTTCGTAGAATTCATATTCACCTGGTCCCCTCTCTTATCCCTGAGTCCCTTTTATCATTTATTGTCTCTAGGATGTATTTGGTGCAATTATTGTCTTGTTTAAGGTTACTATGCTTGAATAGTTTGTGATACTGATTTAATTGACATTTGAATGCTTTCATTTTGTACTATATCTTCCTTTGTTTTTATTTAATATTCCTTGCACCTGGTAGTGTTGCCTCAATTACCATGAATTAATATGTATACTTATCTGTACTTGGTTTACTGCTTAATCTATTTGATCATATGAAAAGTGTGAAGGTTGATGTAGCTGGGTTGTGATACATGATATAATAGTGATAGTGAGTAGGAATAAGGATTCTCATATTCAGGGGAACCAGTAGATGATATGATGGTGATAGTGAGTAGGAACAAGGGTTCTCATATTCAGGGAGAACCATATTTAGAGGGAATATGGTATCACATAACGCTCAAAGTTAGGGGGAATAAGATGTAGGATGCCTAGATACTTATAAGTATTACTAATAGGGGGAATTAGTTGGGCATCCTATTTTGAAAAGGCCTTGTGGCTTATATTGTGTTGTTGAAGGTGTCGACTGTGCTGAGTGGAAGTTGCTTGAAGATGTTGAGTATGGTAATTTGCTTGCATGGGCTTGTCATTATGAAAAAGAGGGAAATTGTTAAGTCCTCATTTTTTATGATTGACAGACTTATAGTTTGGGACTTGTTTCCTAGAGGTATCATAATGAAAAAGATGTTACCGCTAAGGGAACAGGTTGGGCTCACCTGTCAATATCATGGTCAACTATTATAACTAACACAATGTACGAAAGTTGGTGGAAAAGCTGCTACCACCTTTTTACCTCAACCAATGGGATCTCTCCTAGGTTTTCTTGTGTCATACTATATATTGCTCATATTTCTCAACAAGAATACTAACATTTCCATATTCTAAAAACAAAATATCTTTCTGAAGCTGAATCAAAGACTCCTTTTGCAATAGAGAGCTAATTGTTCATTGAGTTGTATTTTTACTTTCTTGTCGTAGTTGAGTCATTGTGTATTTAAGTGTTTTCCTACATTTTCTTATGATTGTTAGTAGGTGTTGAGGTTTAAACCTTCTCTTTGTAATCATCTAGAGTTGGGTGATTATTTAAGCTAGAGTTAGCTTGGTGTGTCTAGTTAGAGTTAGTAGAGTTACTGCTTGTTTTTCCTTGTAATAGAATTATTGCTAGGAGACAAAGGATTAGGAGGTTAATCCTTAAAGTCTATATTCAAGAAGTTATTTGGATATAGTAGAGCTTAGAAATCCTAGAGGCAAGTCATGGTGTTTCTCCCTTGAGCAAGGAGCTTCCATGTAAAAACCTTGTGTCTACTATTTACTTTATTCCTGCACTTCTTTTGTTTAGATTTCTCCTAGTTCTTGTTGTGTGATTGCAAGTAGGAACTGGTCTAAAACACCTTGGATTTTGGCCGTTGAAAATTTCTTGAGCTTTGATCTCACTGTCTTAGTAATGACTTGACCCCACGAGTCGTACAGTGTCTTGACGGGTCAGGCGACCCTAGTTGTAAGGTGTCCAGTGGATGGTGTTTGGTTTTTAGTGTTGGTTACAACTTAGGGCCACAAGTCATAAGGACTCATGACAGTTCATTAGGATGAGCCGTAACTAAATCAATAAGTTTATGGCTTGACTCTGCTCTGAGTAGAGTGGCTTACTAAGAGCTGTGAGGATATGTTAAGAGTCGATAGGTAAAGTCGTAGGATGACACGACCCAAAATCAGGCCTTATCGTATGGGCATCTCAAGTCCACCGAGTACCATAGATTTCCCCATTAGCCTAACCTAACCATCATATCAATTCCCCAAATGTCGGATAAACTCCGAACATAGTAATAAGTAGCGAAAACATAACCAATCCAACAATCATAGCTTTAAAAAGTCTATCCATTCATAAATATCAACATACATATTCCAACCTACCCAAGTCCACAGTCATATACAAAGCCTCTACAAAATCCAAATTCAATAATATGTCTGGAAAATCCCCCAACAATAGCCAAACCAAGACCAAAAAAAATCTACAACATAAAATAAAAAGACCATGAAATGTGTGCCTTCTGAAGTGTAGAAGCTCACCACTTGAATCACCCGAACACTTGACCACTGTATAAGAAGAGAAGAAGAAGCTCCGGCCCCTGTATATGAGTATATGAACCATGCTGGGATACATATATAAGTGTATGAACTATGCTGGGATAGGGAACTAGATTAGCATAAGGTTTGAAATCATTAACTTAGGATGTATAGCCTTACCATTCTAGATTCACCCATGGGCTATATGGGGTCAGCGCCACCTGTTGAAAGGGCCCCGATGCGTGTTGTCGCACGAGACAGCGAAAAACCTGAGATGACTAGTATATCTCCAAATATAAGTGTGATATCATGCACACGGTCATCATGACAAAACCTCACACTTGGTAAAATAATGAGTTTCCAGCTTTGGTCCCCCCGGAACCTCTACCTTCCATGGAACGACTAAACAATCCGCTTTAAAGCCCAAATTAATATCCATTCAAACACAACCAACCATTCAGTCATTTTCTTACCGATGGCATTTCGTTAGTGTCATCATACCAACATTACTTGCAAGTATACACATGCCATTAACTCAATCAATCAACTATTTATATGACTTTGGGGATCTAGCCCATCATCCAACAAGGACACTCATTAACCCAAGGTTTAGGGACTTGAACCCATCGTATAACAAAGACACCAAAATCCATTTCATGAACAACAAGGCCTCAAAGAAACCAAACCCATAGCAACGAAGGCCTTTAATTTGAGAGTCAAAACCATGGCTACCAAGACCTTACTGTATGATTCATTTAGAAACCCTTTCATGGACAACTAGGCCTTTACAAAACCATTTGTAAACCATTCATAATCATTTAGACTTTATCTTATTTTAAAACACCGTAAACATGTGACTAGAGATTTCCTTGGTACATTTTCACAAACACCTTGTGGGAACACCTTTTACAAGACCAAAACAATGGTAAAAACTACTAAGATTAGAGTTAACCATAACCCATGCATTAAACCACGATCAATAGGTACCCATATATGTAAACCATCACCAAAAACATGTGAAAACATCATTTAAATCAAGAGTAAACAATACCCATAATTATATTAAAACCCTCAACATTTGCATTTCAGAACCACCATTTAAGAATAAAAATCAATGTTTAAAAACATGATATTTTTGAGCTAAAAATGAGGGAAGAGATACATGCCTTATAAAAGATGATTCATGGATGAATTCTTGGTCTTCAAGTCTCTCGATGGGCTCTTTGATAAACCCTAGCCTAAATCTTGGTAGAGAAGTTTTGAGAGTGTTTTTGGGATGTTTTGATCTTGTATGTATGAAGAATGAATTTCCAAATGAGGTTATATGTCATTGGATATAAGGGTTTATGTGTGGGAAAATTCTAAAATATCCTCAACTAAAAGTTGTAAAAGTTGGAACCAGGGGGGTATGACCACCCCATACGAGTCGTACCCTAGTGTATGAGTGGTACCCTAACTCATACCCTAGGCCTCACCATGGATTCCTAAACTATCCAAGGTATGACTAACCAAGCTTAACTCATATCCAAGGGTACGATTGGTAGCCTAAACTGTATCCCCAAACCATACCCAAAATAGTTTCAACTGGGTCAACTCAAGACTCCATACGACTAGGTAGGGTACGACTCGTACCCTAATGTATAACTAAAGGGAGGCTAAGTCATATCTTGCTCAGTGTACTATAAACCTAGTCTGCCCAACAAATAAGAGGGGAGGTCTTGGGTCATATCCCAGTGTATTACTAATACCCTGAGTCATAGCCTTCCTAAAAACCTCAACCAACAAAAATTTTCTAAGGGTTCCAAGCCTAGGTGTTTCAATTCTCCCCCACTTGGATCATTCATCCTCAAATGATGGGTAAGGCAAGGATAAGCTCAAGTTAACACATTATTACACATCAAACTAACCGTTAACCAAGTTAGAGAACAAAGAAACACAACAAAGATGAAACACACATCAAGTTAAGTAGATTAACATATAATTTAATCACGAGTTTCTGGAATGGGAAACAAATGCGGATACTTGGACTTCATGTCCTCTTCCACTTCCCAAGTAGATTCCTCGGACTTTTGGTTCCTTCATAGATCCTTCACCATAGCCACCTCCTTTGTTCTCAAGTTCCGAACTTGACGATCTAAGATCCTCACTGGGACCTCCTCATAGGACAAAGAGTTTGAAATACCAACATCCCCAAAGGAAAAACCAACAAAGGATCATCCATACACTTATGCCGCATGGACACATGGAATACCGAATAGATGAAGCTCAAACTAGAGGGCAATTCCAACTCATAGGCAACATTACCAACCTTCTTCAATATCAAGTATGGAACAACATACCGGGGACTCAACTTTCCTTACTTACCAAACCGTATTACTCCCTTTATAGGGGATACCTTCAAGAATGCCCAATCGCCAACATTAAACTCCAAATTCCTGCGCCTTATATCCGCATACGAATTTTGATGACTTTGAGCGACTCTAAACCTATCATGAATCAACTTCACCTTCTCCAAGGCTTGGTGAACCAAATCAATACCAAGCAATTTACCCTTACCAACTTCATACCACCCGATAGGAGAATGGCATATCCCACCATACAATACCTTAAAAAGAGCCATGCCAATACTAGAATGCTAGCCATTATTATAGGCAAATTCAATCTAAGGAAAATAGTTATACTAACTACCACCATAATCAATCACATAAGCACATAACATATGTTCCAACATTTGGATAGTCCTCTCTTCTTGGCCATCCGTTTCTGGGTGGAAAGTGGTACTAAGGTTCACCTTAGTCCCCAAACCTATTTGAAATGACTTCTAAAAATGAGATGAAAATGAAGTACCACAATCCAAAATAATAGAAATCAAAGCACCATACAATTTCATGATTTCCATAAGATACAACTTAGCATAATCCTCCACAAAATAACTAGTCCGCACTGGTAAGAAATGAGCAAACTTGGTTATTCTATCCATAATGACCCAAATCAAATCACATTGATTTTAACACAGAGGAAAGGTGATAACAAAAATCCATATTGATCACCTCCCACTTCTAATCGAGCAACTTAATCTCTTGGTACAAACCACCAGGTCTGAAGTGCTCAACTTTTACTTATTGACACATCATAACTTAGCCACATGGCTAGTCATATCTCATTTCATATTATTCGACCAATAGAACACCCTAAGAGCATGATACACTTTCATGTAATCGGGATGATTAGCATACTAGGATCCATGAGCTTTGGCCAAAATCCTTTTCCTTAATCCATCGACACCAGGAACACATAACCTCCCTTGGTACTTCAAGATACCATCATCACCAACCACAAAGTTAACAACCTTTTGTTGACTTACATTACTCTTAACCTTCACCAAGTCGGGATCCAACACTTACTTTTCCTTTATTTCAAGAAAAAGAGATGACTGCGATACTGGATGCATGAATACACCACCATACCCTAAATCCGAGAGACAAACTCTAAGACTAACCAATCGATGAATATCCTTCACCAATTCTCGCTTATCCTCATCAACATGAGCTAAATTTTCCATGGATAACCTGCTAAGAGCCTCCACAACAATGTTAGCCTTACCTGGATGGTAGTGGAGGCTCATAGTACTTCAATAACTCAAGCAATCTCCTTTGCCTGAGATTCAGCTCCTTTTGAGTAAACAAATACTGAAGGCTCTTATGATAAAAAATATGTCAACATGAACCCCATAGAGAAGGTGATGCCAAATCTTCAAAGAAAAAACCACGACCAATAACTCCAAATCATGAGTATGGTAGTTCTTCTCATGAAATTTTAATTGCCTAGAGGCATAGGCTACCACCCTTTTTGCATCAACACATAACTAAGCCTAATACGAGCAGTAACATAATACACTATAAAACCATTATTACCCTCGGGCAAGGTAAAAACTAGAGCCGAACTCAACCTATCCTTCAACTTCTCAAAACTACCCTTACACACATCTGACTACAAAAACTTGACCTTCTTCTGGGTTAACTTAGTCAATGGGGAAATTATCACCGAGAAACTCTCCATAAATCTCCTATAGTAATTGGCTTCACTCAAGAAACTTTGAATATCGATTGGAGTCATAGGTCTAGGCCACTTCTTAACTATAGCAACCTTTTAGGGATCCACCATGATCCCTTCACTAGAGATCACATGACCAACAAAAGTCACAACCTTCAACCAAAAGTCACACTTAGAGAACTTGGCATAGAAACAATGATCCTTTGAAGTTTGCAACATAGCACAAAGATGATCGACATGATCCACCTCACTCATAGAATAGACCAAGATGTCTTCAATGAAGTCAATGATAAACAAATCTAAAAACAGATAAAAAATCTTATTCATCAAATCCATGAATGCAGCCGGGCCATTGGTCAAACCAAAAGACATAACTAGGAACACATAATGACCATATCAGGTCCTGAAGGCAGTCTTAGGGATGCCCACTTCCCTAATCTTAAGATGATGCTAACCCAACTTAAGATCAATCTTAGAGAAACACATTGCACCTTTAAGTTTATCAAACAAATCATCTATCCTAGGAAGAGGATACTTATTCTTTATGGTTACCTTATTTAACTAACGATAATCAATGCACATTTGAAGGGAACCATCCTTCTTACGCACAAAGAACATGGAAGAACACCACAGAGACAACTATGATGGATGAAACCTTTATCTAAGATATCTTTCAGTTGCTTTTTAAGATCTTTCAACTCAACCGGAGCCATTCTTTAAGGAGGGATGGAAATTGGATGAGTGTTCAAAACAAGATCAATCCCAAAATCAATATCCCTATCGGTAGGAATACCAGGAAGGTCATCGGGAAAGACCTCAAGAAACTCACTAACCACGAGAATTGATTCTAGAGAAGGACCTTCCAAGGTAAAATCTTTAACATGGACCACATAATACAAACACCCCTTTGAAATCAACTTTCCATCTTTAAGATATGAGATGAACCTCCCTTAGGCACTAAAGAACCCTTTTCCCACATAATGATAAGATCATTAGGGAATTTAAATATAACCCTATGGGTCCAACAACCTAAGAAAGTATAACAAGAATGCAAGCAATCCATCCTTAGAATAACCTCAAAATCAACCATGTCTAACTCTATCAAATCTACCAGAGTCTCTTTACTAACAATAGCCACCACACCTCTATATAGACCCTTTCAAAAACCACAGAGTCTTCTACTAGGGTAGACATAAAAAAGAGGAGCTAACAGACACTCCAGACCAAAACCAAAATGCATAGTCATAAATGAAGTCAAATAAGAAAGTGTGGACCCTGGATCAATAAAATAATACACATCAAGGGATAAAATTCTCAACATACCAGTAACCATATATAGAGATGCCTCAGAATCTAGGCAAGTAGAAATTGCATATATGCGATTTCGACCAATGCCGATACCAGAATCAAAAACAGAAGTAGAACCTTTCGGTACAGGAATAGATGAAGAATAAATAGGGACCCTGTTAGCCCTATAAGCCATCCTAGCAGGACAGTCACACCATATGTGACCATAAGAAAAACACTTGTACTTCCCTTCCGTGCAGAACTCACAATGCGACCTTCTACAAAATCTATAAGCAGGGCGAGATAGAACTGAATAGACCCACTAGTCTAATATTAGAAACCCTATGCCTAGAATCCACCCTCCAACTAAGATCGACAATTACCCAATGGCTTCGGGAAAAGAATGCTAGCCGAGGACAAAGAACCCAAACTTCCCCGCTTCTTCCTTGGCCACTTATTACCAAACCTTTGGCCCCACTTAGATTAGAAACTAAGACCTATTACTTTGCCTCTCATAAATGTCAACTTGTTTCTTTTTATCTTTCTCCACTTATTGCTCACACACGACCAACTGAGAGATGTCCATATCTTTAATTAATGAGGCTGCATTTCTCTCTAGGACCAACTCATGTGATAACCTTGAAGAAAAATTATGCATTCTAGCCCTCATGATAGAAACTATAGTAGGATCATACTTACACAACTAATGGAAATTCAATGCATACTCCTTAACAGACATCCTCCTTTGCTTCAAATTCACAAACTATTCTGCTTTTGCTTCGCTTAACTCTTAAAGAAAGAAGCGGTCCAAGAAGGCACTAGATAAATCCTCCTATACATCAAAACTAGAATTATCACCCCTTAATTATCCTTATTCTTTGTACCATTGGTATGCCATATTTTTTAATTGGTAAGAAGAAAACTCAACGCCCTCAATTTTTGAAGCATGCATAATCCAAAAGATCTTTTTCATTTCATCAATAAAACCTTGAGGATCCTCTTCGTGCTTGGTACCGATAAACATAAGAGGTTGCAACCTCATAAACTGACTAACGCCCAAGGCCTTAAATGATAAAGTAGATAATGCACCATGCTCAGCCTAAGAAGCTAATAATTGAGCAATTATAGGAATCAACTAATGAAACTCAGCATTTAAGACGTTAGCCTGAGGAACCAAAGGAGGATTAGAGGGAATCGATGGAACTCCTAGACCATTGGGAATCGGACCCCTAAACTAGGTATGGACCTTATAAGTAGAGAGAGTCCTACCAACATCATTCCCATTTGGGACAAAAGAAATTCTATATGTTTCAGATCATTGAAAAGGCATGATCTCAAAAAGGAGCAAATGGAAATCAAAGAAACCAAGGACCTTAGGCTCTATAACTCAAAATAAGAAAAAAAGAAAGTGAAACATTCCTTAATGATTCAAAGCCTCTCTTTTATAAGTGTGGCGCACTACGCACCCATAAAAATAACTCTACTTGACATGGCTTTATGGACACTCAACTGGACATGAACCTAGGATTTGATACAAACTTGACATTACCTAAAACTCGGCCTTGTAGTATGGGTATCTCAAGCTCATCAAGGATCAGAAATTGCCCCATTAGCCCAACCTAACCATCATGTCAATTCCCTAAATATCGAATAAACTCCGAACATGGTAATAAAATAGTGGAAACATAACCAATCCAATAACAATAGCTTAAGAAAGTCTAGCCATTCATTAATATCAACATACATATCCCAACCTGCCCAAATCCACAATTATCCACAAAGCCTCTACAAAATCCAAAGTCAATAATATGTCGAGATAATCCCCCGACAATAGCCAAACCAAGTCCAAAATAAATCTAAAAATAAAATAAAAAGACCATGAAATGTGTGTCTTTCGAAGTATGGAAATTCACCACTTTAATGTCAACGCTTGAATAATCCAAATGCCTGATCACTGCACTGAAAAAAAAAGAAGAAGCTCTGGCCCTTTATCATATGATGATACAATTCCAAAGATAGTTAGCGGGAGAACGCTAGCATGTAACTGAGTGATAAGGATAAAATAATGCCAATAATACAAAACTAATAAACCAATGCATACAACCAATGCAATACATATATAAGTATATAAACCATGCTGGGATAGGGAATGAGATTTGCATGAGGTTTGAAATCATTAACCTGGGATGTGTAGCTTTGCTGTTCTAAATTCACCCATGGGCTATATGAGGTCAGCACCACCTGATGAAAGGGTCTCAACGCATATTGCCTCACGAGCTAAAGAAAAACCTGAGATGACTATTATATCTCCAACTTTAAGTGTGATATTATACACACAGTAATCATGACCAAACCTTACATATGGGAAAATCATGAGTTTCCAGCTTTGGTCCCTCCCCAAAACCTCCACCTTCTACAGCTCGACTAAACATCCCACTTTAAAGCCAAAATTAAAAACCATTCACACACAACCAACAATATAGTCATTTTCTTACCAAAGAAATTTCATTATTATCTTTATACCAATACTACTTGCTAGTATACACATGTAATTACCTCAATCAATCAACCATTTATACGACTTTGGGGCTCTATACCATCGTCCAACGAAGATATTCATTAAATAAAGGTTTAGGGACTCCAAACTATCATCTAAAAAAGACACCAAAACCTATTCCATGACCAACAAGGTGTTTACAAAGAAACAAAAACCATAGCCAACGAGGCCTTTTATTTGAGAGTCAAGACCATGGCCATCAAGACCTTACTATTTTATTCACTTAGAAACCCTTACATGGCCAACAAGGCCTTTACAAAACTATTTGCAAACTATTCATACTTATTTAGTCATTATCTTATTCAAAACACAAAAAACATGTGACTAGAGATTTCCTTGGGACATTTTTGCAAACACTTTGTAGGCGGACCTTTTACAAGACCAAAACCAAGGTAAAAACCATTAAGATAAGGGTTACCGATGACTTATAAATTAAAACATAATCAATAAATACCCATATATGCAAACCATCACCAAAAATATATGAAAACATCATTTAAATAAAAAGTAAGCAATACCCAAAATTTGTATTAAAAACCCTCAGCATTTGCATTTCAAAACCTCCATTTAAGAATCAAAATAAATGTTCAAACACATGATATTTTAGAGCTAACAAAAAGGGAAGATATACATACCTTATACAAGATTATTCATGGATTAATTCTTGGTTTTCTAGTCTATAGATGGCCTCTTTGATAAAACCCTAGCCTCAATCTTTAGTGAGAAATTTTGAGAGTGTTTTTGGGATGTTTTGATCTTGTATATGTGAATAATGAATGGAAAAATAAGGTTATAAGTCATGGTTTATAAGGTTTTAGGTATGGTAAAAGTCCAAAATATCCTCAGCGAAAAGTTATAAGAGTTGGACCCAGGTTTACGATATATGGGGGGTTATGAATCGATAGTTAACTCGAAGTAAAAGGTGACACTTATTAAGCTTTTAGCTGAGGACATTTTGGACATTTTAGACTATAAACCTTGTGACCCCATGACTTAAAACCTTCCTTAAGACTTCATTATCACACCATTCCCAATAAAACACTCTTAAATTCTCTCTCAAACTGTCTGTTTAAGTTAAGGCTAGGGTTTCAAAGAAAGTGGTCATCTAGGGTTCTAATGGTGCTATCTCTTCAAAATTTCTTGGTATTTCAGGCATGTTACTCTTCAAAATCACATGGTTAAAGCTATGTCTTTCATGGTATTATTATGGTTTTTAAAGCAAGGGTTGGGGGTTTTGAATGCTTATTGTTAATATATGTTTTCCCATAGTTCCGTTATGGTTTTCCCTATTTTGAATATGGTCTTAAACATATGGGTACATGGGTATGGTGGTTAAAATTAAAAATGGTAATTTTCTCTATACTTGTGACTCTTGAAGTGGTTATGACTCCAACCCTGTATTGTAAAAATTCATTTTTAGTTATGAGAAAGGTGGGAATTTGAATTATGGGTACAATGGAATCCCTAAAGTATTTGGGTTCATTTACTCCTCTTTGAAACTAATGCATGGTATAAATGGTAAATGGTTAAGGATGGTTTTTCAAATATTTTGGGGTACACGAGAATTCTCTAAGTGATTTTAATAATGGAGTCTGCGGGGTACATACAAATCCCTAAGTCTTGGCTTAATGACATTGCTTGCAAGTTATAGTTGGTATGATGACACCACTTAATAATGTCTTAATAATTGACTCCCAGAAATGGTGTTCTAGTTATGTGCTAAATATTTTAATTAGGCAATAATGGAGGTTGTGATAGCTAGCCATGAAGCTGTGAGTCTGAAGGACAAACACTGGAAAATCATGTTTGCCGATATGGGGGTTGTTCTTAATAATCGTGTGCTTGTGGGGTATAAGGGAATTCCTAAGACTATATATGTATATATGTATCATAGAGCGCGAAGGGTACCAGGAAATCCCTGTCCATCTATAATATCTCTGATTTGTGCGATCAATACGAACTGGGGTTCATTCAAGGGTAACACTGGACCCATATAGCTCGTGTATGGATTTGTTATGGTAAAGCTACATAATCCAGGTTAAGGTTTTGAAAATGCATGCTAAAATTTATTCCCTATGCCTTCATAGTATCTATATATATGTGTGTAGTTGCATTTGGTTTATGTCCATTAGTTTGACTTAGTTTTGGAATAATGACATTACTTTATCTTTATCCCTGAGTTACATGCTAGTGTTCACCCTGCTAACTATCTTTGAATGTTGTATCCCCATGCGATGTAGGAACCGACCATACATCCACTCCTCCTACTTAGTGAGTTGGTGATCTAGGGATAACTTTTAAGTCAAACTAAAGTGGTAAGCTTCCATATCGAAAGACCCTATTTCATGCTATGGATTTCCTTATGTCTTTATTATTCTTTTTGGATTTGGTTTGGCTATGGCCGGGGGTATGTCCCAACTGGATAGTCTTTAGTTTTGATTAAAGGCTTTTTTGGACTGCTATAGACATGGGCGGTGTCAGTATTGGTATTAATATTGTGTATTGGAATTGGCATTAGGATTAGTTTTGGTTTAATATTTGGATGCGAATATTTGGTTTTGGTTGTAGACTTATCACAATTCCTTTAAATTTATTTTATCTTATCTTATTATATGTTCTGAATTCATCCGACATAGGATAAAGGGTGGTCAATAGTATGGGTATAGGGGTGGTCTCCGATCCTGGTTGGACTTGAGATACTTGACACGGCCAGGACCCTGATTTAGGTCATCTTAAGATGACATCAGAGCGCAAGGTTTATGGTCAATTGGGTGTCCACAAAGCCATGTCAAGAAGAGTCTTTTTTAAGGCTTTGTAGTATACTACAGTCATATGGGAGAGGCTATGAGGCATTTAGGAATGTTTTTTTTTCTTGTGTTTTGTTTTTAGGCTGTAGAATCTATGGTCCTAAATCTTCTCTAATTCCTATTTTTTTGCACTGAAGATCATGCCTCCTAGATGTTCTGAATTTTATAAAAACTCCTTTGTCCTTCCTGAGGATAATATCGATGGGACACACCCTGCTTATGGGTTCCAGACCCGGTCTAGGGGTCTAGTTCCTGATTGCCCTTCTGGAGTTCCACTGGTCCCCTTAATTTCTTCTCGACCTCGTCAGGCTGATATGACAAATGTTGAGTTTTGTTAGTCTATTAATATGTTGGTACATTTGGTAGCTTCTCAGTGTAGTGCTTCTGTAACTCTATCTTCAGAGGCTACAAGGGTTGACCAATTTATGAGGTTTAACCCTCAAACCTTTACTGGTGTTAAGGTTAAGGAGGATCCTCAAAGTTTTCTTGTTGAGATTGAAAGATCTTCCTTGTGATGCATGCTACTAATTGGAGGGCATGGAATTCACTACCTACTAATTGAAAGATGTGGCATATCAGTGGTATGAGGAATAAGACCAGTTGAGGGGTGACAATGCTAAGTTACCTAATGGGATGATTTTTCTAGTGCTTTACTAGATTGCTTCTTTTCTCAACAGTTAAGAAAGGTAAAGAAAGAATAGTTTGTTAACCTAAAACAAGGAAAAATGTCAGTCAAAGAGTATGTCTTAAAGTTTCACCAGTTATCCTGGTATGCTCCAAAGTTGATATGTAGCATGAGGGCTAGAATGAGGAATTTTGCTTTTAGATTATCCTGAGAATTGATTTTATAGAGTAAGTATGCCTTGTTAAACAAAGACATGGACATCTCCAGGTTAGTTGTATACATGCAACAGGTTGAGAAAGAGAAGAAAAAACAAGTAGAGATAGGAAAGAGATAGAGCAAGAAGTTTAGATTCTTTTTATTAGGGTAGAGGTCAGCACCAGAGTGGAAAGATGAATAGAGAGTGGTCTAAGAGAAAGTTGGGAAATTATGAGTCCTACTCGATAGCTTGTGCTCTCTACCTAAATATGTTTGATGATAGGCATTTTCAGGGTGGCAGTAGTTCTAGGGCACAGGGCACCTAATCTCAGGATAGTGGGGCCCAATCAACTCCGTAATATCCTCTTTGTAGATTTTATGGTCGATTATATTGGGGTTTCTGTGATGAGGGAATACTTCAAGTGTGGTTATTGGGGCATATTCTTAGAAACTGTCCCGTAGGTAAGGTTGATTATAGGGAAAATAAGGTTTTAGTTGCCTCTTTATCATCTCCAGAACCAAAGAGTTCCCCATCTAGTTCTGACATCAGTCAGAACCAACTCTACGCTCTTAATACCCATCAGGAGTTTGAGGCATCATGTGAAGTCGTTACTGGTATGCTGAAACTCTTTTCCCGTGATGTATACTATTTACTTGATTTGAGGTCTACTATTTCTTATATGACCCCATTTGTGGCTGTGTATTTTAGTTTTGGTTCGAAGTGTATTTCAGACCCTTTTTCTATTTCTACACCTGTGGATTACTCTGTGGTAGCTAGAAGAGTCTATAGGGGTAGTATGGTATCTGTGGGTGGTCGAGAGACTTTAGTAGATCTGATTGAATTAGACATGATTGATTTTGATGTCATATTAGGTATGGACTATTTCCACTCATGTTATGCGTCTCTAGATTGTCAGACTCATGAGGTCATTTTTAAAATTCCTAATGAGCTAGACATTGAGTGAGAAAGGGGCTCTCTAGTGCCTAAGTGGGGGTAGGGGGTGGGTTCATATCTTATCTTAGAGCCCAGAAATTGATTTCAAAGGAATGTCTTTATCACTTAGTTTGGGTTAAGGATTCTAACTAGAAGGGTCCTTCCTTACATTACATCCCAATGGTAAATGAATTTCCTGAGGTTTTCCCTGATGACCTTCCTGGTGTTCCTCCTGATAGGGAGATTGATTTTGGGATTAATATAGTTCTGGAAACTCATCCTATCTCTATTCCCCCATATATAATGGATTCAGCTGAGTTAAAGGAGCTTAAGTAGCAACTAAAAGATCTTTTAGACAAGGGTTTCATCCGTCCTAGTATGTCCCCGTGGGATGCATAAGTATTGTTCGTGTGTAAGAATGATAGATTCCTTCGGATATGTATTGACTACCGACAATTGAATAAGGTTATGGTGAAGAATAAGTATCCTCTTCAAAGGGTTGATGATTTACTTGATCAGCTTCAGGGTGCTAAATTTTTCTCCAAGATCGATCTTCGATCCGGATATCATCAACTAAAGATTAGGAAGATGAATATCCCTAAGAATGCCTTCCATACCCGATATGGTAACTTTGAGTTCTTATTCATGTCTTATGGGTTGAATAATGCCTCAGTGGCATTCATGGACTTGATGAACAGGGTCTTTCATAAGTTTATGGATTTGTTTGTCACTGTATTTATAGATAATATTCTAGTGTGCTCTAAGAGTGAGGTGGATTGTACCGATCACCTTTGCATTATGTTGCAGACCCTGAGGTCAATAGTTGTACTCCAAATTTTTGAAATGTATATTCTAGTTGAACGCCGTCACTTTTTTGGGTCATGTTATAGCTAGTGAAAGGATCACGATGGATCCATAGAAGGTTGCAGTGGTCAAGAAGTGGCCTAGACTCATGACTCCAATCAATATTTGGAGCTTTGTAGGTTTAGATGATTACTAAAGGAGGTTTGTGGAAAGTTTCTTGACTATATCTACTTTGTTAGCTAAGTTAACTTAAAAGAAGGTGAATTTCTTGTTGTTTGATACTTGTGAGGGTAGTTTCGAGAAGCTGAAGGATAAGTTGACTTTGACTTTAGTCTTGACTTTTCTTGAAGGCACTGATGCTTTTATGGTCTATTTTGATGCATCCCATATGGGTCTTGGTTGTGTTTCTATGCAGCATGGAAATGTGATAGCTTATGCCTCTAGACAATTGAAACTGCATGAGAAGAACTATCCAACCCATGACTTGGAGTTGTTGGCTGTGGTGTTTGCATTAAAAATCGGATGTCACTATCTGTATGTAGTGCATGTAGATATCTTTTCTGATCATAGTGACACAAACCAGAATAGGGCCTAGTTGTGTGGTGTGCCTCAAGCCCGATAGTCTCCGAAGACCACACCTATGACCCAACCATAACCGCCAACACCCAAGCCAGATAAATTCTGAATATGTATATATATATATATAACATAACAAAATGGAACAATCATAAATCAAATATGTCAAACCAATGTCAGCCCCAATACTAACACCAATGCCAAGGATGACACCAATAACGACACCACCCATACCAACCCATAGTAGTCACACAAAGCCTCTATTGAAAGAAAAACAATATCTGGTCGGTACATGCTCTTGACCATATCCAAAACCAAGGTCTATGAAATGACAAAGTATGTAAAGAATCCATAACATAAAATAGAGACTTTCAAATTATTGGACCTCACCACTTCAATCCAACGCAAGCTTTCCTTGAATCCAATCACTAAGAAGGAGAGTAGTATGGCCATTTTCTACATAGATTTGGGATACATCGCCTAAAGATGGGTTAGCGGGTGAACACTATCTTGCACTTAGGATAACAATAAAATAATGTCAACATTTGAAACCAAGTAAATATCCAGATGTAATCATATTCATATATATATATATATACATCATGCAGGGAAGAGAACTGGGTTTAGCATGCATTTAAAACCATTAACTTGGGATTGAGTAGCTTTGCCATCCTAAAACCACCCATGGGCTATATTGGTTTAGCTCTCCTTGCTAAAAGGGACCCAACATGTGTTAGCCACACGAACTGGAGAAAAGAACCTGAGATGACTAGTACATCTCCCAAAATATAAGTGTGTCATAATGCACACGACCATTAAGATCACCTCTCATCGGCAAATGTGAGTTTCCAGTTTTGGTCCCTCCCGGGACTGCCACCTTCCACGACTTTGCTAACGCTTCCCTCTTTAAGCCTATTTAAAACTATTCACACAAAACCAACCAATTACTGAGGAGTCTTATTTATTAGGCATTAATCATCGGTATCATCATACCAACACTAGATCTTGCAAGTCTAACCATATATGCCAAACCAAAATCATTACACCAATTTGACTCCAAAGTTGCCATTTAAATCATTATAATGGACTCCAAGTATTTTCCAATCCATTTAAAACCATTTAAACTAATTTAGGTTCCATTACCTTTTATGTAATGCAAAGAGTTCAATAATTTTCAAACTATGTGATAAAAACATTCTCATAGGCATTTTAACAAACATATTGAGGGCATAAGATTTTCAAAATCAAAACCAAGTACCAATTGACCATAACCATACAACCACAAGTTCAAACCATGAATATAAGATGAAAAACCTTAAATAAACCATGAAAAAACATTAACTAACCATTTTTAACCAAAAAACCCCAACACATTGTTCAAAACCCAAAACAATATCACAATATTTATCATGGAAACCATCAATTAAACATGACTTTAGTTGAAACTAACAATGAGGGAGGAGTAACATGCCTTAGATAATGAAGAAGACGGAGAGAAACCACCCTTTAGAGCCTTAATTGACCACCTTGAAGGAAACCCTAGCCTTTACTTAACCCAAGAGCTTGAGAGAGATTTGAGTGTTTCTAGTATTTTTGATTTAAAATAATAGAATAAATGATGTACCAAAAGTGTTTTAAGTCATGGACTCATAAGGGGTTAAGAGGGGAAATATCCAGAATACCTTCAGATTAAAAGCTAAAAAATGAATGCAGGTTGGTACGGTTTGGGCACCCCACTTGTACCCCATCATACAAGTGGTACCCCTAACTTATACCCAAGATAGTACCTCAACACTGTTAATCATACAACTCTATGATACGACTCGTAACCTCATCTTATGGCTCTTAGTGAGCTGCTCATATTTAGAGCTGAGTCAAGTTATTAAGTTTTAGATTATGGGAAGGACCAACCAAACCAATGACCCAACACCGACCATACGACTCGTACCTATACCAGAAGCTTAATTATCCAATACTAGACAACAAATGACTGGGTTGCCTGACCCATGCTCACACCATACGACTAGTATGGTTAGTCATATGATGTCTAAAGAGCTCAAAATCCAGGAAATTTCTAAGGGTCAAACTCAAGGTGTTTCAATAAGAGCTTGGAATATGTGTTCACCTAGAAAGAGATAAATCTCAGGCAATGAAGATGTCTTGAGTTGCTCAAGGATTATCACATGAGCCTTCACTATCACCCAGGTAAAGCTAATATAGAGTGTGTTTGGTATGATAGAAAATATTTTTTATGGAAAATGTTTTCCTGAAAAATAAGTTGGTTTTCTACTTATTTTCTCATGTTGGATTGGTGAGTGAAAAATATTTTTCAAAAATTATTTTATAGTGTTTGATTGGTGAGTAGAGACTATTTTTAAGAAAAATATTTTCTAGTGTTTGATTGGTGACTGAAAAAAATATTTTTTTAGAAAATACTACTAACTGTTAACTAGTATCAACTTAACAATTTGTAAGAACTAATTTAAGTATAACAAATAATATCAATATTGAATACTAAAATATTACAATTAATAAATTTAAGCAACTATTAATTAGAAAATATAGAAGACACTTTTCAATATTTTGGTAGGACAATGTCAAGATACTACAATCAATAGAAATATAACGGAATGACAAGCTTATTCAACCTCGTGAAACAAGTTACATCGATGACAAAATGAAATATCCAATTAGCAAAAGTAACATAGGTAAGTCTTCCTCCATGCATATGAAAATAACAATACATTTAACGAACATTGGAAATGGAAAAAATTTGGGCTTCACTACTTTTTATTTCAAGTGAAAATTGCAGCAAAGCACAGTGAAAAGTATTTTTGAGTAATGTAAATTTTTGAGAAATATGAATATTTTAAGTCATGTGAATATAAGTGTTGTGGGGATGGGGAAGAGGGGTAGGGGTGGGGTCATAAGTCACATTTAGCATTTTTTGGAAAATGACTTCCCTTAACCCATGAGGGAAGTTATTTTCCCTCAAATTGAGGAAAATAAGTTGTTGTGGAAAATGTTTTCCAAATATTTTATTGCAACCAAATAAGGGAAAATAGGAAAACATTTTCCAGAAAACATTTTCCATCATACCAACCACACCTATAGTTACTGATGCTCTTAGTAAGTTATCCATGGGGAGTCTAGGTTATGTGGATAGGGGAAGTTAGAATTGGTGAAATATATTCTCTATTTAGATAACCTTTGAGTTCATCTTTTGTATTCAGAAGATGGTGGCGTGTTTGTGCAAAAGGTGGAGTAGCCATCTTTTGGTACTAAAATAAAGGAGAAGTAAGTATTTGATCCTACCTTGATGAAGATATGAGAGATATAGGTCATCAAAGGGTAGTGGCCTTTGAGATTAGTGGTGATGGAATCTTGAGATACCAAGGCAGATTATGTATTCCCAATATAGATGAATTATGAGAGAGGATCTTGGCTAAGGAATATGAGTCATGATATACTATTCATCTTGGTTTGACAAAAAAGTATCATCACCTTAAGTATATTTATTGGTGGAACAATATAAAGTGGGATGTGTCTATATTTATGGCTAAGTGCCTAGTGTGTCAGCAAGAAAAAGTTGAGTAGTTGAGGCCTGGATGATTGTATCAAGAAATTGAGTTGCCTGTATGGATGTGGTAAGTTATCAATATCGATTTCTTTATCGGTATTACTTAGTCTCAAAATTAGTATGATTTTATTTAGGTCATTATGGATAAAATGACAAAGCCTGCTCACTTCTTGCCAGTGAGGACTAATTTCTTAACAGAGGATTATGCAAGGTTGTACCACCAAGAGATTGTGAAATTGCATGGGCTGCCTTTTTCTATCATTTTGGATCATGGTACTTAGTTTTAGTCATAATTTTAGTTTTATTTCAAAAATTTTTAGGAACTAAAGTACGCGTTAGTACTGCTTTCTACTCGCAGTTGAATAGGCAAGCAGAAAAAACCATTCAGACTTTAGAGGATATGCTTTGAGCTTGCGGGATTAACCATGGTGGTAGTTGGGTTGAACATTTACCTCTTATAAGGTTTGCGTAGAATAGGAGCTACCACTCTAACATTGGGATAGCTCCATTTAAGGCTTTGTATGGTAGACGATATAGGTCTCTTATTAGGTGGTTTGAGGTTGGTGAGGAAGATATGTTTGGCCCAGATTTGGTTCACCAAGCCATGGATAAGGTAAAGATGATTCACGATAGACTTAAAACTGCCTAAAGTTGCCAAATGGGAATGTGAGTCATAGAAAGTTAGAATTTGAGGTTGGGGATAGGGTGTTCTTGAAGGCATATCCCATCAAGGGAGTAATGCGGTTTGGGAAGAAATAAAAGATCAGTACCTAATATGTTGGCCCGTACTTGGTCTTGAAGAGGGTTGGTGATGTTGCAAATAAGTTGGAGTTACCTTCAAGCTTGAGCTCCTTTCACTCGGTGTTCTATATTTTGATGTTAAGAAGTGAGTAGGTGATTCTTTGATGATTGTTACCTTGGAGGAGGTGTGTATTTTAGACTCCTTATTTTATGAGGAGGTCCCAGTTGAAATCTTGGATCGACAAGTTTGTAGTTTACGAACCAAGAATGTACCTTTGGTAATGATTTTATAGAGAAACCACAAGGATGAAGAGGCTACTTAGGAAGTGAAGAGGACATGAAGTCCAAGTATCCATTCCTAATCCCTATTCACAAAAGTTGTGCTTAAGGTATGTATTGGTCTTAGCATCTTCAGTTTTTGTCTTTGTTACATAGAAATTATAAAATTCCTTGGTATTCTGGTTTTTTTCTTCTTAAAGGTAAAAATAGAGATGTTTGGGGTTTAATCGTGCTAGTAAATGCCTTGTCTCATCATTCGGGGATGAATGATCCAAGTGGAGGAAAATTCAAACACCTCAAATTTTGGCCTTGAAAATTTCTTGAGCTTTGAGCTCACTGTTATGGTCATGACTTAACCCTATGAGATGAATGGTTTCTTAACGGGTCAGGTGACCCTAGAGTAAGGTGTCCAGTGGGTGATGTTTGGGTTTTTATCTTTGTTTTGACTTGGGGACATGAGTCGTAAAGACTCGTGCTGGGTCGTTCGAATGAGCCATAACCAAATCAGTAAGTTTGTCTCTTGACTCTTCTCTGAGTATGAGTGGCTCACTTAGAGGCATGATGATATGTTACACATTGTTAGGTGAAGTTGTAGGATGTCTAGGATCTGACTAATTTGTGTTTCGTATTGCCTATGATTAGACCTTATGAGTTGTAAGGTATAGTTATGAGTTGGGTGGCTGAGTCATAAGGTTGATAACATATAGGGGTCATGTTCACTGTCTTGTTTACGAATTGTGGTCACGAGTCTTAAGTTATGGTTATGAGTCGATGGTTGACTTGCAGTCAAAGGTGACATTTTTTTAGCTTTTAAGTTAAGGGCAGTTTGAACATTTCCCACTTTAAACCCTTGGACCCCACAACTTAAAACCTTTCTTAGGAATTCATTATCACATCATTCCCAATAAAACACTCCTAAATTCACCCTTAAAATCTCTTTTTAAGTTAAGGATAGGGTTTCAAATAAAGAGGTCATCTAGGGTTCAAAGGGTGCTACTTCTTCCAAATTTTTTGGTATTTCAAGCATGTTACTCTTCTCTAATTGTTATTCTGTTGAAATCACATATTTATGTTATGGATTTCATGGTATTGTTATGGTTTTTGAAACAAGGGTTGGGGGTTTTGAATGCTTATTGTTGATATATGTTTTCCCATGGTTTAGTTATGGTTTTCCCTGTTTTGAATATGGTTTTTTACATATGGGTGCATGGGTATGGTGGTTTGACTTGAGAATGGTAATTTTCTCTAATCTTGTGACTCTTGAAGTGGTTATAACTCCAACCTTGTATTGTAAAATTGGTTTTTACTTATGAGAAAGATGGGAATTTGAATTAGGGGTATAATGGAATCCCTAAAATATTTGGTTTAATTTATTCCCCTTTGAAACTAATGCATGGTATTAATGGTTAAATGGTTAAATGGTTAAGGATGGTTATGCAAACCTTGTGTCATACACGGAAATTCCTCAAGTAATTTTAATAATGGATTCTGCGGGATATATGGGATTCCCCTAAGTCTTGGCTTAATGAGATTTCTTGCAAGCTATAGTTGGTATGACGATACCACTTAATAAATACTTAATAATTGACTCCTGTATTGGTGGTCTGGTTATGTGCTAAATATTTTAATTCAGTAATAATGGGGGTTATGATATCTAACTGTAAAGGTGTGATCCTGAAGGATAGGAACTGGAAACTCATGTTTGTCGACATGAGAGTTGGTCTTGATGACCGTGTCCTTGTGGGGCATAAGGGGATCCCCAAGCCTGTACACATATATATGTATCATGGATGGAGAAGGTTACAAGTGAATCCCTGACCATCTATGATATCTTCGATTCATGCGGCTAATACACACTGGGGCTCATTTAGGGGGTAACACTGGACCCACGTAGACGTGGATGGATTTATGATAGTAAAGCTACACAATTTAGGTTAAGGTTTTAAAATGCATGCTAAACCTTGTTCTCTATCCTTGCTGGTGTGTGTGTGTATATATGTGTGTGTTTGCATATGGTTTATGTGCATTGGTTTGACTTGGTTTGGATTAATGGCATTACTTTATCTTTATACTTGAGTTATATACTAGTTTTCACCCTGCTAACTGTCTTCAGACGCTGTATCCCCACGCGATCTAAGAACCGGCTCTGATTTAAGAACCAACCATACTTTCACTTCTCTTACTCAGTGACTTGGTAATTCGAGGTAAACTTTTTAGTCAGACTAAAGTAGTGAGCTTCCATACTCCAAAAGACCCATTTCATGATATGGATTTCCTTATGTTTATATTATTCCTTTTGGTTTTGGTTTGGCTATCATTCGGGGCATATCTCGACTAGATATTCTTTGGTTTTGATTAGACTCTTTGTTTGACTACTATAGGCTTAAGCGATTTTGGAATTGATATTAGTATTGGTATTGGTATTGGCATTGGGATTGGTTTTTATTGATCGTTTGGATGCGGATGATTGGTTTTGTTGTAGACTTATTACAATGCCTTTAAATTAATTTTATCTTATCTTGTTATATATTCGGAATTCATTCGACATGGAGTGAAGGGTGGTCAATGGTATGGATATTGGGGGTGGTCTCCAGTTACGGTTAGACTTGAGATACCCGACATGGCTAGGCACTGATTTGGTTTATGTCATGGTATCTGAGTTGAGGAGCAATCCATCACAACTCTTCAAAAACCTCGATAGTGAAAAGGATAAGGAAAATTATGGTCTCACTCAGGGAAGACATCAACTGTTTGTCATGTTCCTAATAAAGCTTCACAACTTTTTTAGAATCTAATATTATGGAGTAGGGTGTTCTCGATGTCAACCTCTATTTTTCTTTCGAGGTCAGAAAGAACTTATTTAAGAACTACTTTTATGAATGTTCCCCTTCTTTTTCATATAGTTCTCTCCCATCTCCCTCTATTATCATACTTGTGGGGTGTTTGTACATTCGATCTCACTATTTATCTAACTTATCTGGTCTGGTTGGTATTGTTCCTATTTAAGATCCATCTAGAAAATTTGTTTTTCCAATCATAATCCCAACATAAACCTATTGTCTCTCTAATATTGTCAATGTGACAAACTTAATGAAAGTTTGGTCATTGACAAGGATCAATGGAACATGGATGTAGTATAGTTTGAAAACCTCATCAATAAGGCCATGCATACCAAATTTTGGGATAAGCACATTAATTTATCTCCTCATTACCCATGCGTGTTTGTATTTATTAATGCTAACTTTCCATATTTTCTTTCATATCCAATTCCTTGACTTTATAAGTCTCTATAGAATGGTTTTTTAACATGTTGAGGAGAGAACCAAACAAGACTCATTATGGGAGTAGAACCCAGTCTTAGAATCCAAATTTTCTTTAATAGAGGCCTTAGACGTTAAGCTTTCCTAAGTGGAGCAAGAGAAATAAGCATACACTCAAGAGGCTATCCATCTAAAGGAGAAACTACATAACTTATGGAGTGAATGGGTTGATACTTAGGGTCTCTTAACACTTTTTCAAAAAGGGATCCAATCTTGAGGGGGAGGTTTCAAGCTTGACAGAATCCCTCAAATAAAAAACCAAAAAGGAACCCAAGCAGAATCACATAAGTACTGGTAGAGGACAAATTTGTTATGGAATAATCTAGAAATAAGTAGCATGCCTACATCAACATGTTTACTACAAAAAACTTAGGGTCTTGCAAGAGGTAAATGTGAAATTTCATATTAATAATAAAATGGCTGAAACCAAGTTTCGCTCTTAAAGGGATCAATTTGTGCTGGAAAACACTTACTAATATTTTTTTGTCTAATTAGTTATTTAACTCTTTTTATTCTTGAAGGGCTATTAAGAAGTCCATATCACCTAGTTATGATAATCTCAGTATGTCCAGTGCCTATTTACGATAATCTCTATTGCATCTGGTGTTTATTCCCCTAGTATTTGGGTCATTATGAGTATTTGGACACTAGATTTATATCCAAGAGAACCTTCTTGAGTAATATCAAATGGGTACATGATTAGTTCATTATATATTTGTTGTTGTCTCATTAAAAACCTCGGTGTGGGTGTCTAAATAATCGAAAGGTTCGAGTCCCCCATATTGAATATATGAATGGGAGTTTCAAGTTCTCGATGTTGTATACATTGGTACTTAATTCACCTTGATTATGCTGGGAGTTTCGAGTCCCCCATATAGGCATAAACAAATATGGATATTCTCTGGTTCATGCGGCTACATGCATTGGGGTCCTTCCAGCTAGGGGAGAGATGGGCCTATATAGCCCGTGGGTGCCTTGTTAAATGACGGTTATGCTACATAATCCTGGTAAAGGTTTTTGAAGTTCATGTTATGCCTTACGCCCTACCCCAGTATATGATATTGTGTGTATATATATGTATATGTACTTTATATGACATTATGCATTGAATGCTGTATTGGTTTTAAATAATATCATGGCATTATTTTATTTCCCTATCCCTAAGTTAAATTCTAGCACTCCAATCGCTGACCATCTTAGGATGTTGAATCCTTATGCGATGTAGGAACTGGTTATATCTCCACATCTCCTGATCAGTGACTTGGAATCAAGATTAGCTAGCGAGTCAGATTGAAGTAGTGAGCTTCCATCCTTTGGAAGACCCAATTTCATGTTGTGGTTTTTTTTTTTGAGTTGACTATTTCCTTGGATATTGGTTTTGGCTATTTTTATGGGCATGTCCTATTTATTTTCGGTTATGTAGAGGGTTTGTCAGATTGCATTGGACTTAGGTGGTTTGGTCAATTATTTTGGTGATAGATAGTTGTCTGGTTATCGGTGGTTAGTATAGATATATCATGAATTATCATTTAGTTCTATTGAAAACTATCTTGTTAAATGTTTTGAATTTTTCCTATATTTTGGGATGTTGTGTTGGTTCGGTTAGGCGAAAGGGGTGATCTTCCGTCCACGTGAGACTGGAGATACCCATTACGGCCATGCCCTAGTTCGAGACATGACAAAGGCGGTATCAGAGCCTAGGTTCATGGTCAATTGGGTGACTATAATTCCATTCTAAGTTGAGTCTCTTTTTTGGGTATGTAGCACACCACTTATATGAGAGAGGCTATGAGATATTTATGAATGTTTCCCCTTTTTGTTGTCTTAATTTCGGGCTATAAAGTCTAAGGTTTTGGATCCTTCTGATTTTTATTTGTTCGTATTTTAGATCATGACTCCAAGAAGATCTGATGTATGTGTGAACTCTTCTATCTTGTCTGAGGATAATATAGATGAAGCTCATCCAACTTTAAGGGTCCAAACCCAGTCAAGGGTCGCTGCATCTAACTGTCCTCATGGAGTTCCACCTATTCCTACTGACCCAACTCCTAAAAGCGACACTCATACATAATCACCTTAAGAAAAGGTTACTAATACTGAGTTCCATCGCTCCATTAACCTATTGACTCAGTTGGTGACCTCTTATTCACAATAGTCAGGTTCTGCCAGTGTTTCTATTGGTTCATCCGAGGCTACTAAAGTTGACCAATTTATGAGGCTGCATCCTCCTATTTTTACTATTACTAAGGTTGAGGAGGATCCTCAAAGTTTCATTAATGAGATGGAGAAGATCTTTCAAGTTATGCATAATTCGGAGGTTAAAGGTGCATAGTTTGTTGCCTATTAATTAAAGGATATGGCATACTAGTGGTACAAAGAGTGGGAATAGTTAAGAGGCAAGGATGCTAGTTCAGCCTCGTGGGATGATTTCTCTAGTGCATTTCTGGACCATTTCTTTTATCAGTAGTTGAGGGAGGTGAAGGCGGAAGAATTTGATAACTTGAAACAAGGAAGAATGACAGTCAAGAGGTATGCTTTAAAATTTCATCAGTTGTCCTAGTATGCTCCTAAGTTGGTATCTACCATAAGTCCTAGATGAGAAAGATCGCTTCTAGGTTATCCCGAGACTTGGTTCTGGCGAGTAAGGTTGCCTTGTTAAACAAGGATATAGATATATGGTTTATATGTAGCAGGTCAAAGAAGATAAAAATAAGCAAAATGAGATTTGTGAGAAGTAGAGTAAGAAATTCTAGTATTCAAATAGGTTGGAGGCTAGTAGCAAAGTAGAAAGTGATCTAAGAAGAAGAGCTGGGGTAGTTCTAACTCCTATACGTCGCCTAGTGCGCACTACCCAAAGCCATCTCGTGATTGATGTTTTTAGGATGGTAATATTTCTAGGGAAGAGGGTTCCCAATCTTAGGCTAGTGGGGATGAGTCTGCATAATCCTAACCTCCCTGCAGATTTTATGGTCAGAACCATCGTCGTTTATGCAAAAAAGTGCGGAACCAATGTTTTAATTATTGTCAGATTGGACATATGCAGGGGGATTGTCCCTCTAAAAATACTTCTAGGGCGAACAAGGTTCCTGTTGCCTCCTCTAAAAATACTTCTAGGGCAAACAAGGTTCCTATTGCCTCTTCATTATTACCTACACAAAAGGGTACCACTTCTGTCTCCTGCACTGGTTGGAACTGCCTTTATGATCTCACTACCTGACAGGAGTTCGAGGCATCTCCGAATGTCGTTAGTGGTTGAAACTCTTTTCCCATAATGTGCACTATTTACCTGATCTGGGGTTCACTCTCTCTTATATGGCCCTATTTGTGGTTGTGCATTTTGGTTTTGGTCCTGAGGGTATATCAGACCCTTTTTCTATTTTTACCTCGATGGATGACTCTGTGGTTGCTAAAAGAGTATATAAGGGTTGCGTAGTATCTATTGGTAATAGATAAACTCTGGTAGACTTGATATAGTTAGACATGGTTGACATTGATGTTATTTTGGGGATGAATTGACTGCACTCATGCTAAACTTTTCTAGACTGTCAAACCCGTAAGGTCATGTTTAAATTCCCTAATGAGACATTTATTGAATGAGAGGGAGGTTCCCTAAATCCTAAGGGGAGGTTTATATCATACCGTAGGCCCCAAAACTTATTTTAAAGGGTTGTATCTATCATTTGGTCAGGGTTAAAGATTCTAATTCAGAGGGCTATTTCTTACATTCTGTCCCAGTGGTAAAGAAGTTTCCTGAAGTCTTCCTCAATGATCTTCCTGGTGTCCATCCAGATAGGGCAATTGATTTTGGTATTGACCTTGATTTTGACACTCGTTCTATATCTATTCCCCCATATAGAATGTTTCCTGCTGTGTTGAAGGAACTTAAGGAGCAATTGAAGGATCTCTTAAACAAAGGATTCATTCATTCTCCTAGAGTATCCCCATGGGGTGAACCTATCTTGTTCATGTGTAAGAATGATGGTTCCCTTCGTATGTTTTGATTAACGACAATTGAACAAGGTGATGGTAAAGAATAAGTGTCCACTTTCAAGAATTGATGATCTCTTTGATCTTTTTCAGGTTGCCAATTTATTCTTTAAGATTGAACTTTAGTTTGGGTATCATTAGTTAAATATTAGGGAGGTGGATATCCCTAAAACTACTTTACGCACCTGGTATGGGTATTTCAAGTTCTTGGTCATAGCTTTTGGGTTGACTAATGCCCCAATGACATTTATGGACTTGATGAATAGGATCTTCTATCAATTTTTGTATTTGTTCATGATTATCTTCATTGATGATATTTTGGTATACTCTGAGAGTAAGGAGGATCCTATCGATCACCTCCACCTTGTATTGCAGACCTTGAAAGATCAGTAGTTGTATGCTAAGCTCTCAAAATGTGAGTTATACTTAAATGCTATGATTTATCTGGGTTGTTGTGTCTGGTGAGAAGATCACGATGGATCCTCAGATAGTTGTGGTGGTTAAAAAATGGCCTAGACCCAAGAATCTAATTGATAATTAGAGCTTCTTGGGTTTAGCCAGTTAGTATAGAGGGTTTGTGGTAAGTTTCTCTACTATTGCTGCCCGATTGACCAAGTTAACTCAGAATAAGTTGAAGTTCCTATGGTCTGATGCTTACGAGGGTAGCTTTGACAAGCAAAAATATAAGTTGACTTCAACTCCAGACTTGACTCTGCCTGAAGGCACCGAGGATTTTTTCATCTATTGTGATGTGTTCTGGGTTGATTTGGGCTATGTGTTGATGTAGCATGGCAAGGTGGTTGCATATGCCTATAGATAGTTAAAGGTTTATGAGAAGAACTATCTAACTCATGACTTGCAGTTATACTAGCCATGGTGTTCACGTTGAAAATTTGGCATCACTATTTGCATGGGGTCCATGTTGATATCTTTTTTGACCATAAGAGCCTATAGTACATGTTCACTTAGAATAAGCTTAATCTCAAGCAAAAAAGGTGGCTTGTGTTATTGAAGGACTATGATATGAGTCTTCATTACCACCCAAGTAAAGCTAACGTGGTTGCTGATGCTTTTAGTAGGTTGTCAATGGGTAGCTTGTCGCATGTGGATAAGGATAAGCGAAAATTGGTGAAAGATATTCATCGTTTAGCTAAGATATTCATCATTTGTCTAACCTTGGAGTTCGTCTCTTAGACTCTGAGGATGGTAGCGTGTTTATGGAATAGGTGGTGCAATCATCTCTTGGTTCTAAACTAAAAGAGAAACAAGTGTTATACACTCTCTTGATGAATCTCAAGGAGTACTTGGGTAAGCAGAAGGTGATGGCCTTTGATATCGGTGGTGATGGTATCTTGAGTTACTAAAGGAGGTTGTGTGTTCTCGATATTGATGGGTAGCAAGGTAGGATTTTGGATGAGGCCCATGAATCGTGGTATATGGATTATCCCAATTCCATGAAGATGTATCATGATCTCAAGGATCTATATTAGTGGAATAACATAAAGTAGGACGTAGCCAACTTTGTGGCTAAGTATATAGTATGTCAGCAAGTGAAGGTGAAACACATGAGGCCCAGTGGGCTACTGTAAGAAATTAAACTGCCAGTGTGGAGATGAAAGATAATTAATATGGATTTCGTTACCGACCTTCCGTAATCACCGAATTAGTGTGACTCTATTTGGGTCATTATAGATAGGATAACTAGGTCTCCTCACTTTTTGCTAGTGAAGACTAATTATTCTCCCGAGGACTATGCAAAGTCGTTCCTCCAAGAGGTCATAAAGTTGCATGGTGCACCTGTCTCAATTATTTTGGACATAATTATTCTAGCACTCTTTTCAGCATGGTTTGTGGACTAAAGTGAGACTTAACACCGCCTTTCACCCATAGGCAGATGGGCAAGTGGAAAGAACCATTCAGACTTTGGAAGATATGCTATGAGATTTTGTAATTGACTTTGGTAGCAGTTGGTTCGACCACTTGCCTTTCAAGGAAATTGCCTATAAGAATAGTTATCATTCTAGCATTGGTATGGATCCATTTGAGGCATTGTATTGTAGGAGATGTAGATCTCCTATTGGGTGGTTCGAGGTTGGCGAGGCAAAAAGGTTTGACCCAGATTTGGTTCACCAAGCTATGGAAAAGGTGAAGGTGATTTGGGATAGGCTTAAGACAGCCCAAAGTCGCCAAAAGTCCTATACTGACGTGAGGTAGAGTGAGTTTAAGGTTGGAGATTAGGTGTTCTTGAAGGTGTTGATAACACTCAGCGTACACGTCAATTTAAGTGCAAGGCGGTCGTCGTCAATATATTTACCCAACTTAGAGCCGGGTCGAATCCACGAGGAACAATGTGAGTGGCGTTAATTCAAAATGACAGATACAAGTTACATTCAAACAAATGGTACAAAAAGATAACATGGGGGAGATAGGATCCTACACTAGTATTTCTTTTTGGTTTTTGTAGTATAAATTCGGGGCTATGAATAATTAGAGTTTTAACAATTAAGCACGAATCTTGGGATTATGCACTACTAAGGGAGCGACATGTGGGTGTTAATCATCAACATCAATTTAGTAAATCAAATATGGGTAGGCTTGGTTACAGATTTTGATGCTAGTCTTTCGACAAAACACCAAACTTTCACCTATTGATTCTTTTGAATACCTAATAGGTGTGTTCAATAATTTGTAACCACAACCTCAATCTAGGAATCCCTATTTCTAGGATGATATCCATGGCATAGTAAACCTCACATTCACCCTTATGTCTAAGATAGTGAAAATTTAGCAAACTACACATATAATTATCTATCATTGCTTTGGTCTCCACATTCCTCTTTCGAGGATGATACGGATTCCTAAAGTTCACCCAAAACCCTTCTTTTGAAGATGGCCTTGAACTTTCTAGAGCTTGGAGCTTTCACTCATCAAACCCATGTGGGTATTTGGGGCTTTCACCCATCAAATCCCAACCAAAATAGCATAGCAATGATAAAACCCATAAACATGAACTACCAAATAGATGCTAACAATCATATACAAACCCCTATTCACACATAATCCCAAGAGGGAGATTTAGCTACATATAAGATAAATAAGCATAGATACACCCATAATCTCCATTGAAATGAATTGTTGAAGATCTAAGAGAATATTACTTCAAATTTAGCTCTCCCATACTATCAACAATGGAAGTGAGCAAATTTTCCACTTAGAAAGTCTCTAATGTATTCTTCACCCAAAATTTATACAATATTTTCTGCTCCAAAAATGGAAGCTATAAAGTATAGAGCTAATACAAGCATGAGACAAACCAAGAGAACAAGACCTTTCACAAGGAGTCAAAAAAAAGATTTACATTGTCTTCAAGTAATGTTTATGAAGTTGGAAGCTTGTTATTGTTTCATGAGTTCACCTATTGGAGTGTATATGCTAAAAGTGTGAGGAGGATCTTGAAATACACTCCAAAGCCACCTCTATTTTGGGGTTCATTAAGGGCATTCTTGCCTTTTAATAACTTCTTTTTACACTCCAAAGGGGCACCCTTCATTAAGGATATTTTTGTCATTATTTATAATAGTCTAAATAGACACCTTAGCTCTTATTTTACTTAGTTTTGAGATAATGAATTGAGTGAATTTTTAGATTGTAATCTTAGTGTTGGATTGTAGTCTTCTCCTTCTCCTTAAGAGAGAAAAACCGAACTATGAACCTTGAATGCAATTGAAATTGGTTTTTCACTTGTATTGGGTTATTTGGCAAGAAAGGTGTGATTGAGAAAGTGTGAGTCCTTTGGGCCACCTAAGAGGAAGGTTTGAGCTTTTATTGGTGAGGTATGTTTGATGGTTTGAAACACCATCTTGTACTATTCATTTGATAGAAGTAAGAGTCTTTCTACCTATGTTTTTTTTCATGCAATCTTCTTCTTCATCTCCATTCTAGTGTGTTGTTTTCTCTTTGTGTTCTTACTGATTTTTTCCTTTTAAGTGTCCATTCCATGTTTAGCCTTCCATTAGGCTATCATTTGGTATTAGAGCCTTGTTTACGGTTGTTCCAACATCCCTAAATCTTGATTTTAGTGTTCTTATTAAGAAAATCTCCACAAAAAAAAAAGCCAAAAATCCGAAAATACAAAAAAAAAAGTGTTGGCTTGTGTGTTTGTTGTAGATCCGAAATTTCCAAGTTAGATCTACAAGTTTTAATTGTGTTTTGTTGGTTTCTTGTACTATATCCTTGCCCTCTAGTACCTAGGGAGTCTAGATCTACTTTTAGAGTGAAGTTTGGTTGAGTTTGAGCTAAGATCCACCATGGCTATGGAGTTTTGAAGCTTTTTGAGCTAGATCCGAATTTGTCTTAGTAATTTGGGCGTGTTTCGTGGTTGTTTTTTGGTTGGTTGAGCTTGTTTTAGCCTAAGGAACCTAGATCTAAAGAAAATCAGATTCGGAGTTCATTTGCTTGTTGGTCAAACTTGGTCAACACTTGAATATTCATCTTGTTCATCGATCATCTTCATATCTTAGTGAAGAAGAATATTCAAATGTGTTGTTTGATCCAAAATAAGGAAGAAAGAGAGTAAAAAAAGTTGTTAGTCCAAAAGCATATTTGTTAGTCCAAAAGCATATTCAAAGAATATTCCATTCTTCCAAAAGAAGGAGGGGACAAGGGGACAACAAAGTACACTTGCAAGTACAAGGAGGGACCAATCATTTTCCATTTCAACTGAAGGTTTAAAGAGCTCTAAATTGCATCCTTACACCCTTAAATTAGAAAATTTCCTTCCCAAAGGGTAGTGTTTGGCCGAGACAAGGTTTTGGGAAAATTGAAAATTCAAAAAGTGACAACCAACTACATAGTGCCACGTCATCACTTATGATCAACCAAAATTCATCTCTAAAATTAGATTTTCCTAGTTTCTAATTTTTGATTCTAGTTTCTTTTATGCTAATTCTACCACTAATTAGAAAACTATTAAGTACCTACTAGGTTTGGTAATTAGTCTAGAGTTCGTTTATTTCGTGTCTTAGCTTTCTGTGTTCTTTTCTCTTTTTAAAGTCGTAGTATTTTTTTGGTTCAAGTTCGTGCATCACTTTATTTGAGTCGTTTCAAAAAAAGATCGATTCCTAACCAAAGCTTCTCACCTCTCAAGTAACTTGCCAAGTATTGCCAATTTCCCAACACTTGTGAGGCCAAGTGCGAGGTGAAGTTTAGTGTGAGTGAAGTGAGGCTTTGAACTAACTTGTTTGCTCATTTTGTAGGTTATTTTGTTTGCTGTTTTTTGCTCTTTTTAGGTACATTTGCCATGGAATCCGAAGGTAATACTTCCCAACCTCTGGGAAATGATGCAATTGGAGCCTTGATGGCTCAGATTGAGGCCGTGGGCCAAGAAAATAGATGATAATCATGATGCTATAATGGGTGATATGGATTCTATGAGGAGTGAAATGGCATTCTGGATGGGTGGTGTGATTAGAATAAAAGAAAGGGTTCATAGATTATATCCACCAAATCCTCCAAAAAAATTAAAACCACCAAGTCCCAACTCCACTTTACTAAGGACACCACACTCCACAAAATCCCATGCCGTAAATCCAAACCCATCATTAACCAAATCCGATTCCCCCTCTCCAAACTTCCCTAAACCAAACTCAATCCATC
>NC_061111.1:107069280-107276647 GCF_002878395.1 Capsicum annuum | reverse complement strand
AGGGAAAGAAATGCTTGATTGTGGATCTTTTCCACAAAGAATCCTTATTAATCCTTATTACTTACTAACCCAAATAATAGCATTTTTCCTAGTATTTTCTCTTCTCATGTGCATGTTCAATACCCTAGAAGTCCCGAGGAGAAGCCCAAGGAAGTTCCCTTAAAGCCCTTAGCCAAAAGTCCCCATTTTGGGACAAGTGATGAAGAAGTGCGTCCAAAGGGATAACTTGAACTATTCCCTTGTAATAAGGAGCATGAAGTCTTCCCTAATGGTAAACAATAGGGAAAACACACTTCCCATGATCTACAAGGCAACAAAGCTATTCTCTACAGTCCTAGAAACTTGAATTGTGGTGATGTGGCTAGTAGTGGCCAAGGTAGAGTAGTTTCGGAATTGCTTAGTGTAGGAGAGTATTAATATTTCTTTTGTGATATTCTTGGTGTTGTTAGTTTACATAAGTACCAAAATCTTATTGTGAATATGCAAGCACTAGTTCATCCTTTATATGACAAAATCAATTCTTTTCGTAAGAATGATTTTTGTCCATCGAGTGCTAGCACTTATAACTTGAATAAGGTTCCATTACCAAGTGAAAAGAGTATTCTCACACTAGTTGTCCATTGTAAAAAACAAGTGGGCTTCTCTAGTATAAATCTAGGTAAAATTGGTACACTCTACACTTCCTTAAGTTTAAAATGTTGTAATGTGGCTATTAGTAGCCAAGGTTATGTGAATTTGGGTTTACATAGTGTAGAAGTACGTTCTTATTTTCTTAGTCAATCTATTGTTGTGCATAATAATTAATGTTCTCCTAAGAATAACTCACTACTTGAATATGTGGATGATATGCTTGAAATCTTGCAAGTAGATGTAGGAGCTTGTAATGTTGATCTAGATAATGAGTATGGTCCTTTGAACTTGTGTGATGAATGTCATGATATTATCCTTTTTCATAGTGACTCTGTGTATGTCAAAGTTGTGATAAATGCCTTGGGTGATTATGGGTTTGATTCTCTACTAAAAGGAATGGCTAACCTCGACTTAGATTCTTGTCTATTTCTTTCATTTGATCCTGGTATACTATTGGGGTGGGGAAGGTTGTGTTTTAGATTGAATTCCTTTTTCCTTGATGTCTCTCTTAACCATGTACTTTGTGATTCTTGTAGTAAATATTTCATGATCATAACAAAGTATTATTGGTTGTATTTCAAATATATACCCCCTTGGCTTGATAGACTAGTGAAAGGAATGGATCCTCTCGGCTTAGACCTTTGTGTTCTACTTTCATTTGATCCCGGAGTTCCTTTGGGATGTGGGTGGAGTAAATTCTGGTCATGTGCATTCCCTTTTGGTGTTAAATCTATTCACTTCCTTTATATTCTTTGTTCAAAGTTTTTCAGGACAAATACCAAGGATATATGGATGTATGTCAAAAGTGAACAACCTTGGCTTGTCTCTATAACTTGTGGTACTAATGCTAACCCTCCTCCCTTGAGGAATGTGTGTTTGTTTTCCCTCTCTTTGGTTTTACAAGTTTTGAATTTGAGGACAAATTCCTTTCAAGATGGAGAGGATGATACAAGCATGAGAAGAACCAAGAGCACAAGACCTTTCACAACGAGTCAAGCCAAAGAGTTACATGGTCTTCAAGCAATGTTTATGAAGTTGGAAGCTTGTGATTGTGTCATGAGTTTACCTATTGGAGTGTATATGCTAAAAGCGTGAAGAAGAGCTTGAAATACACTCCAAAGCTACCTTTATTTGGGGGTTCATTAAGGGCATTCTTGCCTTTTGATGACTTCTTTTTACACTCCAAAGGAGCACCCTTCATTAAGGGTATTTTTGTCATTGTTTGTAATAGTATAAATAGACACCTTATCTCTTATTTTACTTAGTTTTGAGATAATGAATTGAGTGAATTTTTATATTGTAATCTTAGTGTTAGATTGTAGTTTTCTCCTTCTCGTTAAGAGAGGAAAACCGAAATTTGAACTTTGAATGCAATTGAAATTGTTTTTTCACTTGTATTGGGTTATTTGGCAAGAAAGGTGTGATTGAGGAAGTGTGAGTCCTTTGGTCCACCTAAGAGGAAGGTTTGAGCTTCTATTGGTGAGGTGTGTTTGATGGTTTGATACACCATCTTGTGCTATTCATTTGATAGAAGTAAGGGTCTTTCTACCTACCTATATTTTCATGCAATCTTCTTCTTCATCTCCATTATAGTGTGTTGTTTTCTCTTTGTATACTTGCTGATTTTTTCCTTTTAAATGTCCATTTCGTGTTTAACCTTCCTTTAGGCTATCAAGAGCTAAATCTACAAAAATAGGGGAAGATGGAATGTTGTTGAGACTAGGGTTTGAGTCTTTTTGTCAAAATGGGATCAGCACATGCAATTACAGTTGTGCCCTTAGGCTAAATACTTTTACTAAGCCGCGATCGCACCATTTATCCATGACCACAATTTACATCCACGACCATGATCAATTGACCATCCTTGACTGCCACAACCTCAGTAAGCGGACCATGATCGCGGTGCCCGAGGCTCTTCTATTGTAGGTCTTTAGCTGCTCTTTTCCTTCTCTTTTTTTAATCATTTTTCGCTCCAATCCACATTTTTTGATCTTGCCTGCATAGAGTATATATTAGTGCATCTAACCATGAATTTGTCTCATTTATTCATTCAAAACAAGGTAATGTACATGAATGTTGAGTGCGAATGAGTGGTAAAATCACCGCTCATCAACACCCCATACTTAAAGCATTTGTTTTTCCTCAAGCAATACTACATCTTTCGAGGAGACACAATCATTTATGCCCAAACTTTATGCCTCAAAGGCCATAATGACTTTAACTTCAGTTGCAACCACAAGTAGCTCTATGCACATGTGCTAGGATAGTTTCATTACACCCCTTTATCCTAAAATGCAATACTCAATGATGCATAAGACCTTAAACAACAACCAAGAAACAACGACCAATACTCTAGAGGTGGCTCCTTTTTAGCCTCAATTAAGCTATACTTCATTTGCCTCATTGCTCGGGAGGTGAAAAAAATCACCCACGTCAACTTATTCGCATGCCATCCTCATAAGAAAGATTTTCCACACACCAAACTATAAAATATACAACAAGGAATTTCAAGTGCAAAACTCTCTCTCTCACAAAAAGAATCTCTATGCAACAAATGTCATACCATAAGCTTGCCCTTATTTTTAATTGCCACTACAAATATAGTAAATGGTTGGAGATCTCAAAGGGCTTTCTAAGCTTGTAACGTAGGTCCGGGTTAGGGTAGGATATCATTTGGGAATAACATGGTTACACCCTTCCTTGAACATCTACATCACATTTTTTCAATCCTTCTTCTTGACTATGGGCCACCCTTCTTTGTTTTCTCTCTTTTATCATGCCTACCTTTTGTTTCCTTTGTTTACCCAATTTTATTCATATATTTTTCTTGCACTTTCGCATAATTCATTTCTTTGTTCAACTTTTTTTTTCTATTCGGTTCTTTTCAAAGTCTAGGCACATTAGGCATATAACTACATCTTTGTGGCACCAAACTTACTTCCATCAATCTTTACAACCCTCAACTTAGTCTTCTAACCCTGAATTACATTTTCAAGTTCAAGGCAGGATGGTTCAAAAGACGGATAAAAAAAGGGAACATGGCTTGTAATGAGTTTGCCAAAGAAAGGTCTAAAGGCTTGAAGTGGGTTTTAGGGATTACAATCATGCACAAAAAGGCTTTTTAGGCTAGAGTGGGTTCAAAAATCACAAGTATGGCCTAAGGTCATTTCTCAGACCACATATAATCAGGATTACTTTTTAAAGACTAATGGGGCAAGTTCTAGATAGCACAAGTGTATAAGAGATGAATGCCAAAATCTCACCATACGTGGCATATAAGATTCGCCAAGGGAGTTAAAATATCCCTCCTGTAAGAGGCAAAAGTGGAGTATTTATCACTATTTACAAGTCAAAAATTTGCAGATCCAGAAAAAGAGAAAAAGATTTGTTGCAACATTGCTCACGTCTATGCCTTTGATTTTTTTTTTCAAAAATTTTGGATGGAGGGAGTTCCTTGTTTTGCAATAACATTACATACACTTTGCTAAACTATGTCTACAACCAAATCCTTATCTCACATCTTGGCTCAAAATGGGCTAACTACCCATATAGCTAATCAGACTTTGCCAATGGTGTGCAAAGTGACCCCATCTTTACAAAATAAAACACCACAGGTGCTCAGACTTTCCTTGCATCTTTTAAATCTATGCTACGGTTACTCAGAATCCCGTGCACCTATGTCTCAAAACTCAAATGCAACGCTAGTCACGCTTAACTAAAATTCATAATAAAATCTAAAATAGTAAGAGAGAAACTAAAAACCAAGAGAAAAAACATGATATCCATAAAAGCGTGGACACTATCAGAGTGCCCATAAAAAATATCTTGAAAAAATAATAAAACAATATCCAAAATTTCATCCCAAAACAAAATTAAAAACACTACTAAAAAACATTCAAGCAGTGCAAATATAGGGACAAATACCCCGAACAAAACACTGGCAGTGCCCCCACTGCCTAGTAAAAAATATAAGAGTAAAGGATGCTCCCTTAATCATCCTCACAAACTTCTCTCTCCAGAATACCCTACATCATATCCACTGTCATCAATACTAGACCACTCAGTAGGGGATCCATCATCACTTTCATCCCTTGGTGAAGGTAAACACTTCTTAGGCTTAAGCACCTTGAAGATGCCCTTTACCCCTCTTGACATCTTTGTGAGGAATTTTTCTCTCTTATTTACCCTTTTCACCATATTTTCTTATGACTCCCAGAGGTCCCTATGTGATATTTCCAAAGATGAATATGCTCTCTCCAATATGGAAACCCTGGCACCCTACTTTTTTAGTTCCTTCCAATACATTTCATGATTGAACTGAGATGCATATGAGTGGTGAGCAGTGGATGATTCCTCCAGACTCGGAGGTAACCTTGGAGCACATTCCTTGATAGCAGCAAGTCTGTTAAAGAATTCTAGGAACTTCTCTGGGACTCTATCATAGAAATACTCCTTTCTAAGAGTAGCTTCGTCCTTAGGAGTCATTATAAAATTGGTTGTAGCATTCCAGAGGCATGAATCTGGTAACATTTAAGTTCCCATTTTATAGCTGAGTACCTGTATGGAACAGACTTCAAACCATTTTAGTATTTTTCAAAGCAAAACTTATGCTAGATTAACAAGAAAAGTGCATATGGCAATATTATAGGAGATTATGTGGTGAAAAATAGATGCGTGAAAATTGGAATTCCTATCAAACATTTGTCCTCAGGTATGGAAATTGTGGAGCATTGACCACGATCACGCTTCAATGATTATGGTCATCAGGACTGTGATCACGATACCTGAGACCACAGTCAATAGTTCTACCATTGCTCGAGATATATGAGATTAACATCAACTTTGTCTTCTAACTAGGCGTCCATAAATCATGATCAAATAAAATAAGCCTAGATTGTAAGGTTTTAGCCCCAAACTTGAAGGAATCCATATTGAATTCATTTGGGCATTGAATGAAAACATAATATACATGTCAGTTTTACCTATTTTAGGCTAAAATATGGGTACTCATGACTTCCCTAAATGACATGTAGACACCCTACAACTTCTAACCATAGGAAAAAACACAGACAAACACAATTTTGGCATTACTATAGTGAATTCATGCCTATTTTTAAACTACAAGTCCTAGGCCTACAATGTCAATAAAAGTAAGGGAGTTTAAGACTACCTACCAGATAAATAATGCAAAAGGGTTGAGATGAAATCTTGGATACTCTATATAATGTCAACAGATAATAGAGTTTTGAGAGAATTTTGAGAATGAACATGTGGGAAAAATGGCAGTTAGATGGTCACTTAGACTAGTATGACTACAATCTCAATCTTAGTTCTATGATTATAGACTGGTGGCCTCCATGATCGCGTTGACACAAACCACAATCGCAGTAAGTGAGGCTAAAATCTAGGCCTCTATACTTAGTTGTTCAATCCAACAGGTCACTTTCCCAACTATCTTTTTCAGTTTCAATAAAAATTTCTCCTAACAAATTTTTTTTTTGGATTATGTATCAACAAATACAAAAATAGAAACTACTCTATTATGTATAAATAAAAGTATATGTTCCACTTTTCATGGCATGATAGGTTTTCTCCCTTTGAGCATTTAGTTAAATGTCTTAGCAAGATGCCTTTTATAATCCTCATTTATGCCTCCACTTAGAGAATTTGAACCTTCTACCCAATGTGACATCTAACTTTTGGTTTGGCTCCTTGGGTAATAGTGAGTACGTCAATAGACCTTTTGGTTTTAGTGGACCACGACCGTGGTAACTGAGGCTCCTCTATTGTAGGTCTTCAACTACACTTTTTCTTCTTCCCTTTTTATTATTTTCAGCTTCAATTCATATTTTTTGATCTCCTCAACTTTATGCCAACAAAAAGTTGATATTTGTGCATCTAACCAAAAATTTATCTTATTTATTCATTCAAAAGGGCAATGTGCACGAATTTTGAGCGTGAATGAGTGGTAAAATCACCACTCATCAGGTGTCTCTATGGAGAGAGTAATGTGTTTTAAGAAGAAGGGGAAGCTCAGTCCCTGATATACTTTCCCATACTTGGTTTTGATAAGGATTGGTAATATTGTATATGAATTGGATTTTTCCTCTAGTATGGATTCCATTCACCCAGTGTATGATATTTTCATATTACAGAAATGCATGGGTGATCCTTCATTGGTCGTTCCCTTGGAGAACATTGGTATTTTAGATTCTTTGTCCTTTGAGGAGGTTCTGGTAAGGATCTTGGATAGGCAAGTTCATCGGTTGAAGGCAAAAGACGTGGCCTCAGTAAAAGTTCTGTGGTGGAACCAAAAATTCAAGAAAGATACTTTGGAAGTCGAGGATGACATAAAATCCAAGTATCCATTCTTATTCTCTATTTTGGAAATTCGTGCTTGAGGTATATGTATTCTTAACATCTTTGTTTTCTGTCTTTGTTAAAGGAAGATTGAGAATTTTCTTAGTATTTTTTTTTTGCTCTTAAAGGTAAAAGTAATGATATTTGATGTCTAATCATGCTAGAAACGCCTTGGGGCAGACTAAAACCCCTCGAATTTTGGCCCTTCAAATTTCCTAAGCTTTGAGCTCACTACCTTGGTTATAACTTGACCCCATAAGTTGTAGGGTGTATTGACGAGTTATGTAACCCAGTAGTAAGGTATCCAGTGAATGTTGTTGAGTTTCTATCCTGGGTACGACTTAGGGACACTAGTCGTAAAGACTCATGATGAGTCATTAGGATGAGTCATAAGCAGATCATGTAAGCTATTGGCTTAATTCTTCTTTGAGTATGAGTGGCTCAGTACAAGCCATAAGGAATTGTTATGAGTCATAACGATCAAACCGTATAATGCCTAGTGTTTACCCTATTTGGTTCTACCCTAGTTATGAGTAGGACCCTACAAGTCATAGGTTCATGTCACAATTTGGATGGTCGAATCATAAGTATAACAGTGTTAGAGGTATTGGACATTGTCTTATCTATGACTTAAGGTGATGAATCATAAGGTAATGTTACGAGTTAATGAATAACTCAAAAACAAAGATGATTCTTTTCCAGCTTCTAAGTTAGGGGCATTTTGGACATTTACCACTTAAAACCCTTTGGATCCCACATCCATAAAAAACTTTTGGGGCATTCATTTAACATTTCAACCAATTAAAAACTCTCTTTACTCGCTCTAAATCCTCTCAAGAAATCCAAGATAGGGTTTTACCAATTTATTTATCTAAGGGTTCAAAAGGTTAATTTCTCTCTATAAATCTTTGTGATTCGACATGTGTTTCTTCCTTCATTGTTAATTTTGTAAAAGCATGTGATTTAAAGTATTTTTCATGAGTTATTGGCATGGATTTGAAATAAGGGTTGAGGGTATTGAATATTTATTGTTGAATAATGTTTTTCCATAGTTTAATTATGATTTTCCATGATTGATTATAGAGTTTGCATATGTGTGTGCATGGGAATGGTGATTTAACTAAGAGGTCATGGTTAACCCCTAAATTAATGATTTTTTCCTTTATTTTGGCTTGGTAATGGTATTCCATCAACTTGTTTGTGAAATTGTTAATGGGGATGATCTTGTCACAAATTTGAGTCATGTGTTGAACTAATGCATTGGCATAAAACTATTAATAAATAATGAATGGCTTTATGAAGGCCTTGATTGCCATAGATTGATATAAAATATAACTTTGGCATTTAATTAGCTAAATGGGTTTGAGTCACAAATATTGCATTAACTTGATGTTTTTTCTTAGATAATAGGTTCGAGTGCCAAATGATGAAATTATTTAATATGGCATAAGATACACTTGTAAGTGGGGTCGGTATGACACTACCAACGGGGTAAACATATGTAAAATATGTTTAATAAATGGTTATGCATGTTAAATGTTTTAAATTATCTTAAGAGTGAGATGTGTAGCTGGGCCATGAAAGTGGAGGTACCGAAGGACTAAAAATAGAAACCTTGCTTACCGATACGGGTGTCTAAATGATTGGAAGGTTCGAGTCCCCCATATTGAATGGATGAATGGGAGGTTTGAGTCCCTCATGTTGTATACATTAGTTATTAAGTCACCTTGACTATATCGGGAGGTTCGAGTCCCCCATAAAGGCATATACAAATATGGATATTCTCTGATTCATGTTACTACATGCACTGGGGCCCTTCCAGTTGGGAAGAGTTAGGCCTATATAGCCTGTGGGTGCTTTTTCATATGGCGGTTATGCTACACAGTCCAGGTTAAGGTTTTTGAAGTTTATGTTAAGTCTTGCTCCCTACTCCAGCATGTGATATTGTATATATATATATATATATATATATATGTATATGTACTTCATATGATAGTATGTATTGAATGATGTATTGGTTTTAAACTATTATTATGATATTATTTTGTTCCTCTATCCCTGAGTTACATGCTATCTCTCAAACCGCTAACCATCTTTAGATATTGTATCTCCACGCAATGCAGGAACCAGTCATACCTCCACATCTCCTGCTCAGTGACTTGGATTCGAGATTAGCTTGCGAGTCAGATTGAAGTGGTGAGCTTCCATCCTTCAGAAGTCCCTATTTTATATTATGGATTTTTTTGAGTTGACTATTTATTTAAATATTAGTTTTGTCTATTGTAGGGGGGCATGCCCTAATATTTTATTATCTCTCAGTTATGTAGAAGCTTTGTTGGATTACTGTGGACTTGGGTGGTTTGGTCAAGATTTTTATTCTCAAGATTTTGGATAAATCCTAAGTGACACATAGAAACTTAGATTTCTCCAACTCTCCAATTGGTGCACCTCATATAGTAAGCTGCTATAGCGCCACTGAGCAAGGGTATTTAATCGGCCCTTGTCTGCTTTAGCAGAGGGCGCTAAAGAGACCCTTGTCCACTTTAGCAGACTGACACACTAGGCGGATACCACTAAAATGGTACTAGATTGCTTTAGCAATGATCGCTAAAGTGGCTACTTAACCGCTCTAGTGGTACCTGGAATCGGGGTATATAATATTCTTTTCTTATTTTCTTCACCATTTTCATACTTGGAGCTTGGGGTTTTGAGTTTTTGAGCAATCTCTTCTATTTCCAAGCTTGGGTAAGATCCAAGTCCTTATTTTGATCCTTGTTTTTTGATTTCATCTTCAAAACAACTTTAAATTCTTGAATTTTAAAGTGGATTTTTTTTTGGGGGAGGGAGGTTACTGGTAAAGCTAATAGTTATTTCCTTAATTTGACCCTTGTTTATAACTCATTTTCACTTGGGTTTTCTTCTATAGGTTCCTTTAATGATAGGAATTATATTTTTGAACTAAATTTTGATTTTACCCTTCTTTGAAAATCAGTTTTAGGGTCCTCTTTGACCCCAACTCAAAGATAGTCAATATGAGTATTGTTTTCATTCTTTTGATGCAGAGATTCTATTTATGTATGTTTTAGTTGATTCTGGGTCCTTTCATTAACAAAATGCTATGTGAATAAGGTTGTTAGTCTGATTTTTGGCATTCGAGGTAGGTTATGGATTAACTTTCTTTAGACTGTGTTGGGTAGTTAATATTGGTACAAAATCATGTTAAAGGTGTGGGAACTAATCATGGAAATGGCTATAATATTGTGTTGTGTACTTGTGGGGCCTATATTATTCTTATTTGATGTTTTGGGACATTATTTGCAATATGTGACCATATGGGGTCTTACATTATGCCATTCATATTGTGCATATGTATTTGGTTGTTATTTTCTAATGAAAAAGCCTAAATTGGAGTTTATGTGGTATCATGACTTATTTGAGTATATTTTACTCTACCGGAAAATGATTTAATTAGATTTTATGGATGCTTAGAATATTGAGTAGAATTTGGCTCACTTGGTTGGTATATTGGTTGGATATGGAAATTCTCATTTTGGTTGGTTGTTAGCATTTCATCCTCATATCATATAGATTCATGAAACATTGGTAACACCATGAAAATTCTATAAACACATGCTTTTTTAATAAAAAATGTGACATCTTTAGAAGCCCACAACCGATGGATGTGTCGGAGAGGAGATATGTATATTGGTATTAGATATGGATTTATATTGGTTGACGAACTCCCAATGAGTCCTAACGGGAGTAGAGCTTGGTAGGTGTATGCGGAGGTTGTGAGAAAACCTTATGCATCAAATCAACATCATCGTCATCATCATATTTTGTATCTTATGCTCTTTTTGTGTTGTATCATCTTCCTTGATATGACATATTTCTATATGAATTACTTTTCTCTTTCTTGAAGGTGTGATGTACGTATACTTGTACTTATTTTCATGGTATATTTAAATATTATAGAAATGTTAGTGGAGACAGTGTGAGCTATCATTTGGGACATTTTTTGATTGCTGGTGACATGCCTATAGTGTGTATTTTGTATGCTACTTTTCTTTGTTGGTATTTGATCCCTACTGAGTACTAGTGGACCGTACTCACCCCTACTGCACCCTTTTAGCGCAGATCCAAAAATGAGTGCACCTCACCATAATTGATTCAGGTAGTACTTAGAGCCCATTCGAGGTAGCAGTTGATCTATGCATCCAGAGTTGACTACTATCACTTCTTATATGGAATATGTCCTATTTATATTAAGAGGCACAATTTGTTCCTCTTTTGGATATCCTATGTATATTTGTCATTCGAGTTGTATTAGTTAGTTCTTATACTGTGATACCAGGTTTTGGAATTATTGTATGGTATCCTTGGTTTTTATATCACTGTTGCACCTGAGTGAACACATAAGTGTGTATGTGGTCCCACTAAGTAATACATCGGCCTTATAAAACGGCGAATATTGATCCCTCCGAGAATTATGTTAACTCAGTTCACTAATACGAATACTTTAGTGCAAATGTAACCACAAGAGTTTAAAAGTTATAACATAATGTAAACTGAACAATGCAATTAAGTAAAGGTTTGAAAAATCAATGGGAATAAATCCAAGGTTAAGGCATTGAGAATAATGATACTACATTTTTGAACTTCATTGATTAGGTTGGTTATCTTGGTTGTTGGTTCACGTGATCTATAGTATGACTATGGTCTTTCGAACCTCTAGTCGTTTATCTAAATTAGCCTTTACAACTACATCATTGAGCAGGGATACGAAAACTAAGTTAAATTCTCTTATAATCATTCCATTCTTTAACCAAATAGGGCACTTAAGTATATTCCTACCCTAAGTGCAAATCACAACATCACACTATTGAGATTACAATCCTATTCTATTCATCCCATGTTCTACTCTATCATTCATCCTTACAGGTTCATAATAGGGTTGTAGCACATGTTCTAAGGGTCCTGAAACCTTAAAATAGTATTAAAAATGATTAACAAATAACTAAATATGATAATTAACCAAAACCAATTCTATTCCAAACAATAGTAATCATGTTAATGACCTTAACCCCGAAAAAGGGCGTTTAACCACTCATGGACATATAAGTAATCATAATCAATGAATACATGATAGAATCCAAAAGAAAATAAAATTAATGGAAGAAAAACCCCAATTTAATTGTTCTCCAACCTCCCTTCAAGTCCTAAGGTCGTTCAAGGTGTGAAACATAACAACTAAGTGTCCTATTTATAGTACGACACTATTCGCCGATTTCTACCTAAGGGCGTGCCACACTAATATCGCGCCATATAGGTACTGTAGCATAACAAAAACACGGTGTCTCACTGGAATCTTACATCAACAAAGATGCCAAGGGTGTACCACGTCCATATCACGGAACCTAGGCAGCATGGCACGCTAAAGACATCAAAATGTCCTACTTTGATCCATCACTGGCCCTTGCTTTTGTCCTTTAAGTCCAAGCTTTGTTGTGTTGTTTACATGTTATATACAACTTATTTAATATCCATTTATCATAAAAATAAAATACCAAGATTCCTACAACATTAAACACCACACATTAGAGCTTAAAACAACATACAATTCAAGACACCAAACTAGTAAAGGCCGTAGCTCAAGCTATAACTACTAGCTTTTGTCCCTTGATTCTTAACTTGGTGTTTTGAATAAAAATTCATTATGAACACACTTTGAACCTTATGTTTACATACCATACAGATAGATGCTTATTTAAACCTGGAATAACTTATTAAACACAAGAGAAGTCGTCTAAACTAAGCTAAATAAGCTCAGATGTCAACATTGAGGAGCATAAATCCACCTCATATCATCACCCCACACTTAAAGCATTTTTATTCCTTGAACAACGCTTAACGATAAGCATCATATTCAGAGAAGACTCCACACTTCTAAAACAATTAAGACACTGAAGTTAATACTATAATGACTATACAAACTGTAAGTTTTTACATTAAGCATGTTATATACAAGTGAAAACTAAAGAACACTACATCAAAACTTCCTAACCTCAAGAATTGACTCACTAAGTTGGAAAACTCATGCATATTACACAATAAAATAGATCGTACAATTCACCTAATTATAATTAAACATGTTCCTTCACCATAAGAGATTTATCCATAATCACTCATATAGATGCAATTTATTAAAAACTTGATACAAGACTCAGATTACGCTCACTCTCACAAAGAGTTCACAAGTTACACAAGATAAACCATAGGCTTGCCTTTAATGTAGCACTCTACTAATATCAAAATTTGAGGCTTAGGATCAAGTAGGACTTTGATGGTTGTAATGTAGGCTAAGGGACAAGTAAGAACTATTTGTCTAAGAATAGTGATTATCCTTCTTAAGTTCTTTAATACATCTCATATACATTAAGACCTCTCTATTAACAACTAGATTTCACCAATTCTATCTGCAGACTTATGTTGTTTTACCTTATCTCATTAATCTAATTCACAAGTATCATAGCGGGAGTATTCTTTCTCAACTCAAGATCAAATTTAGCATAATTTTTTCTCTTTTACTACATACTTCCGAACCACAACACATATCAATTTTACAACACCTATAGATACTTTTTGGGGGGGCCTCACTTTCACCTTTTTTCTTCTTATTTTCATACTCCTTTACTTCATTAATTTTGACTTAAATCACTTTGGAGCTTTGGATAAAATTAAGGTCAACCAAAGAAAGGGAACATGCTTTATACGAGGCTACCAACAAAATAGGCTAAAGGCTCAATGAGGCTTAATAGGATTATGCATAAGGGTAGGTCATAAAGAGTATTAAACATGGCTATCAAAGAAATACCTATATCATCTCTTAAAAGCAAACTCTTTATTTTGCTTTGCAGACACACCAGGTAAGTTCTAGACACCAAATGGAACAAGGAATACACAACACCTCACATCATATATCACATGAATTCAACATTAAGACAACTACGTACAAGAGTCATATTCATGAACCTCGTGTCTCAAAAGTAGTCATCCACAAAATCAACATGCCTCAACAACCAAAAATACTTGCATCATGCAATCATACATAGAACCAAGAAGAATATCTCACTTTCATAACACAAAATTTAAAATTTACTCCTAAAAAGAACAAGGATATTGGGTTAAAAAGGTGCCCCCATACAAAAGAACCAAAAAGAACAACCACAGGATAGGTGAAGTGAGAACCTAGACTTACCCAACTAACTAAAAGTTGAAAACCAAAAATAAAATCTTTTTGTAATTTTGAAACTTTCTTAAAATTTAAGTAAAAACTAGAATAGCAACTTGAAATTAAGATCTTACAACATAAATTCACTCGAAACATGGGAGTTTTCCCACCCCACACTTAAAAACTTACTTTGTCCCCAAAGTATAAAAACTAGAAATTTAACTTGAAACTAAGATCTTACAACATCATTTTACCCGAAATATGGGAATTTTCCTATCCAACACTTAAAAACCTTACTTTGTACCTAAAGTTAACTTAAAAATAGAGATAGAAATACTCCTTAGGCCTTAAGGCCTAGCTAGTAGTATCATTTAACATTAAGAAGGTTTAGGGACCCCACACTTTATCTTTGCCATAATCCTTAGATCGGGTCTCCGGTACTCAGATTTTCCATCAACTTATGACTACCACGTGAAGTAAAAACTAAAAATACTGATACTAAAACCTATCTTCACTTGTATTTCCTCCTAAGTAGTGCCTGATTTAGTGTCACGACACAACCCAACATTAGTACTTAGCTGAATTCCTTCAACCTCTTCCTCTTACTTGGAGGCCATCTTCTTACTCATATTTGACCTTTGGAGTATGAACTCACAACGTCAATAATCTTCTCAACAAAAGACTTTTCAGGCTCATTAATTATCATCATTTTAGGATTAGGTGGTGTCTTGGGAAACTCAATGAGACTGCTTGAAGAGAATCTTAGTGGTGTGTTTTATACCATCCATACTTATCCACTTTCATAACTATATTCATACACAAATATTAGTTGGGACAAGGTGAATTAAGTGGATTATACACTCTAAAAACCTCTTCTTCTTCATCTAATCTTATTGTGAGAGTGTTCTCTCTCATATCTTTCAATGATCTTGTCGTGTGTAAGAATATACATCCTAGAATGAATGGTACATTTCTATCTGCATAGTAATCCAAAGCAATATAATCAATAGGAATTACGAACTTACCAACCTATATGATCATATCTTGAATTATTCTTTTAGGCTTAACTATGGTCCTGTCTGCCAATTGGAGCAACAAGGGCATGATCTCGGCTTACCAAACCCAAGAGTGTTGAACATAGACAGGGTCATCAAAATTATTATTTCTCCCAAATCACTCAAGAAATGGACCACTTCACCATCACTAATCTTGTATCACCCTAAATTTTTTTCATTGAAAATTTTGAGTTTTTAGCTTACTATTCAGGGTACGACTTAGGTAATAAGTTGTGAAGACTCTTCATGTGTCGTATGGTTCCAATCATAGTTCGAACAATAAGTTGTTCATTGTTTCTACTGAGGTCATGACTTAGACCTCATGAGTAGTAAGGTGAGGTTATAAGTTATAGGGTGAGACTCGTAACCAAACTAGTGAGATGGACCAAGGTTGTTGTCATGATAATGACCAGATTAGTCATAGGGTTTGGTCATGAGTCTTTGGGTGAGACTCATTACCAAACCAAAAAAGTGCCATTAGTTACTGTCCAGACCACAAGTTATGGTGACGACTTGTAACAAGTCCTTACGAGTCATAAGGTGACTCACAATCACTGCAATAGTTTTTCTTATGTTTTAATTGGGGGAACTTTGGTTAGTTACTCTCTCCTAAATAATACCCACATTTATAAAACACCTTTACAGTCTCATTGTTATAACAAAACACATCAAACACACTTCTCTCTTCTCTCAAAATCCCTAAGCACGAATACCTAGGGTTTTATAAGGATTGATTATCTAGGGCTCAAAGGATGATTTCTTCTCTAAATTTCATGGTATCTCAGGCATTTATATATTTCAATAAACTTTTTTTATGCAAATTCATGTGTTTCATGATTATTAATGTGAATTTAAATTTGTATTTTTGTTGGGTTGAAGGTTTTTGAATAAGGGTCACTTGAATTGGATTTTCATGGATATAATGCTTTTGGTTATGCTTTATTTATGTATTTTGAAACTCCTTGGGGGTGAATTGGCATGGTGAATAGAATGGGGGTTGAGGCATTCCCCCAAAGTGATGAATTTTGTTTTGGAATTTATTTTAGAAATTGTTTCCTCAACACACTTGCATAATTAGTTTTGAAATATGGGTAATCATATGATTTGTCTTATTTCCTAAAATATTGCATTGCATAAATATTTAAACAAAAAAAATGACTTTGAAAGCCTTATTGTCCATGTTTTTTATTTTAAACTGGAAGCTCGGGTGTTGGGGCACTCCCCCGAGCTTATTTGATAAACTTAAGGGGGTCGAGGCATTCCCCCAATATGATTTAATAAATTAAAGGGGATTGAGGAACTCCCTTAACTTTATTTAATAAACTAAAGGGGGTCATATAATTCCCCCAGAATGTTGAAATTGGATGACATAGTTATAAGTTTATAAGCATAATTAGTATGACGATACCAATGATATGTGCCATAATGGATAGTCCTTGGTTTAATGAATAGGAATGCATAAATGTTTTAATTGGGCTTAAAGGGGTTTATGTAGCTAGCATAAAGGTGGGGGTCTCATGGGGAACAATACTAGAAATCTGTATTTACGGGCGTGGGGGTTGTTCTTAATGACGTTATGCATGTGGTACACTTTATATAAATATATTTGTATCATGAATAGACATGGGGTCAGGTCATTCCCTGCTATTTCTTGATACCTTTGATTTGTGTGGCTAATATGTACTGGGGTCCTTCCAGTAGGGGAAGTCGGACCCATATAGCCCGTGGGTGTCTTTTTATGATGATTGGTGCTACACATTCCAGGTTAAAATTTTAACTCTCATGTTAAAACTTGTTCCCTATCCCATCATATTATATATATATATATATATGATTGTATGCATATGGTTTTGGAATGATTTTGAACTGGTTGATCATGTAATTATTTTATCTCTTCCTTGAGTTACATGGTACTGCTCACCTAGCTAACCATCCCCGTTTGTTGTATCCCCATGTGATGCATGGTCTAAAGATACTTCTATTTCCTTGCACATTAGTAGGTGACTTTTGGATTATCGCGAATCATCTTTAAAGTGGTGAACATTTATTCTCTAGAAGGCCCTTATTTTATGGTCCTATCTTTACTCATGTCTTAGACTATTCAATGGGTTTTTGGCTATGGTCAGGGGCATGTCCCAACTCTGGTTAATATTTGGTTTACTAAAGGCTTATGAGGACAAGATATGGTAGATATGCTATTGTGGATTCTTATATACTATTTAGTTACTTTATCTATCTTGCTACATGTTTGAAACTCAACTCTATCTTTTTATATGTTTATAATTTATTTGTTGCTAATTGTATTGTATTCTTGTTGGCTAGGTTAATAGGGGTGGTTTCTGGTCCTTAGCGGATATGAGATACCCGTCATGACTAGCCTTGGTTCGAGTCGTGATAAGCTTGGTATTAGAGCCTAGGTTCATAGTCATTGGGTGTCCACAAATTCATGTCAAGTAAAGTCTCTTTTATGGGTATGTATCGCACCATACATATAAGGGAGAGGCTATGAAGCAGTAAGGAATGTTTTTTTTTTCATGTGATCTATTTTTGGGCTATAGTGTCTAATGTCTTGAAACACCTCTAATTCTATTTCTTTGCATTTTTTATCATGCCTTCTCAAAGATCTAATGCTCGTGGAAACTCCTTTATCCCACTTCAATACAATATGGATGGAACTCTCTCAGTTTATGGAGTATAGACCCAATCTAGGGTCCAAGCTCCAAATTGAGTACCCCTCATGGAGTTCCACCGGTTCTTACTAGTCCTTCTAGAGTTTTTTGGGCTAATGATGTTCATGCCCCACCACCCCAAGGAGAAATTTCCAATGTTGAGTTTTGTAGATCTATTTATCTACTAACCTAGTTGGTGACTTCTTAGTCTTATTAGCCTTATTGTGTTAGTTTTGTTGCTTTGTCTTCTGAGGTCACAAAAATTGGATAGTTTATGAGATTGAATCCTCCGACCTTTACTAGATTAAGGTTGAGGAGGATCCTTAAGGTTTTATAGATGAGATAGAAAAGATATTCAGGGTGATGCATGCCACTAACTTGAAAGGTGTGGAATTTGCTACCTATCATTTAAGGGTATAGTATATCAGTGGTATAAGGAGTGGGAGTAGCTAAAAGGGGATGATGCTAAGCCGACTGAGTGGGATGAGTTTTCAAGTACCTTTCTTAATCATTTCTTTTATCACGAGTTGAGGGAGGCTAAAGTTGAGGAGTTTGTGTGAACTTAAAGTAGGGAAGGATGACTGCGAAAGAGTATGCTTTGAAATTTCTCCAAATGTGTTATTATGCCTTAGAGATTATGTCTAGTATGAGGGCAAGATTGAGGAACTTTGGGTTTGTCCTCGAACTTGGTACTAGATTATAAGGACACAATGTTAAATAATGACATTGATATCTCTAGGCTTGTGGTGTATATGCAACAGGTTAAAGATGAAAAGAAGAAATAAGTAGAAACATGAGTGAGGATGACTAAGAAGTTCAAGTATTAAAAGTAGGGTAGAGACCAACAAAAAGTGGTATAGATGGTAGGCAGAGAAGCAAGAAGAGGACTTAGGAAAACTCGAGTGCATATTCTAAGGCTAGTGCTCCATATTCTAAGTCATCTAGTGATCATCATTTTTAGACAAACAAAGTGTTTAAGGCATAAGGTGCTAAGTCTCAAGTTAGTGGAGCTTAGTCAGCCCCAATTTATCCTCTTTACAGATTCTATGGGAAGATGCATCATGGTTATTATGATGAGGGAAGGAATTTTGTTTTAAATATGGATAGACTTGTCATATTCAAAGAAACTGTCCTTCAGCTAAGGTACCATTAGGGATACTAAGGTTTCGATTGCTACTTCATCAACTCGACACCAAAAGGTGCTACTTCTAGCAACGACACTAGTCAAAATCTTCTTTATGTCCTTGCCACCTATTAGGAATCTGAGGTATATACTAATGTTGTTATTGATACGTTATAGCTTTTCTCTTGTTATGTATACTATTTTCTTTATTCGGAGTCTATCCCTTCTTATGTAACCCCTTATGTGGCTATTCATTTTTTTTGTCTTGACAGTGTTTTTGAGTATTTCTCGGTGTTTACCCCGGTAGTGATTTTGTTATTTCTAAAAGAGTCTATAGGGGTTCTATGGTATCTATCTGTGGTAGGGAGACATTGGTAGATCTAATAGAGTGGAATATAGTAGACATTGATTTAATCTTGAAGGTGGATTAGCTCTATTTGTGCTATGCTTCTCTAGATTGTTGGAACCATAAGGTAAATTTCCAATTCCTGAATGAACCAGAGATTGAGTGGGAAGGGAGTTATCTAGTACCTAAGGGAAGAATTATTTATTATCTTAAGCCCGAAAGTTTATTTCCAAAGGGTGTATATATCATTCAGTTCAGGTTAAGGATTCTAGTTCTGAAAGTCCTTCCTTGCAATCTGTAATGGTGGTTAATGAATTTCCTAAAGTATTTCTCAATGACCTTCTTGGTATTTCTCTTGATAGGGAAATATACTTTAAGATTGATCTCCTACCAAATATATGCCTTATCTCTATCCCTCCATATAGAATGGCTTTAGCTAAGTTGAAAAAAATTAAAGAGAAGCTAAAGGATCTTTTTGATAAGGGTTTCATCCATCCTAATGTCTCTTTGTGGGGTTCTCATATGCTTTTCGTATAGAAGAAGGATTGGCCTCTTCAAATGTGCATAGACTATCGATAGTTGAATAACGTGATAGTGAAGAATAAGTAGCTTCTTCCTAGAATTAATGATCTCTTTGACCAGCTTTAAGGTACGAAATACTTCTCTACGATTGATCTTCGGTTGGGTTATCATTAGTCAAAGATTAGGGAGATGGATATCCTTAAGACTTCTTTTTGAAATCTACATGGTCATTATGAGTTTCTAGTTATGTCTTTTGGGTTAACTACTGCTCAGGTTGCATTTATGGATCTCTTAAACCAGGTATTTAGTAAATTTTTGGATTTGTTCATGATAGTGTTCATTGATGACATTTTGGTGTATTATAAGAGTAAGGAGACTAATCACGTCCAAGTACTGTTGCAGACTCTTTAGGATCATTGATTGTATACCAACTTTTCAATGTGTGAGTTTTGGTTGAATATTGTGAACTTTTTGGGTCTTGTTGTTTCCATTGAGGGATCATGGTAGGTCCATAGATAGTTAAGGCAGTTAAGAAATGGCCTTGACCCATGACTCCAACCGATATTCGAAGCTTATTGGAATTAGCCAAGTTTTATAGGAGGTTTGTGGAGAGATTCTCTTCTATTGCTACACCGTTATCTATGTTGACTCAGAAAAAGGTACAATTTCTATGGTCGGATGCATGTGAGAGTAGTTTTAAGAAGTTCAAAGATAAATTGACTTTTGTACTAGTATTGACCTTGCCTGAGGGAACTAACGACTTTAATGTTTACTATGATGCATCTCAAGTGGGACTAAGTTGTGTTTTGATGTAGCATGGTAAGGTGGTAGCATATGCCTCTAGATATCTTATGGTTCATGAAAAAAATTATCCAACTCATAATCTAGAGTTGGTGGTGGTGGTGTTTTCATTGAAGATTTGGTGCCATTATCTGTATAGGGTATATGTTGATATATATTTGACCATTAGGGCTCGCAGTATATGTTCATGCTAAAGAAATTGAATCTCAGAAAATAAGATGGATTGAGTTGCCTAAGGACTATGATATGAGTCTTCATTATTACCCAGGTAAAGCTAATATGGTTGTTGATACTCTTAGAAGGTTGTCTATAGGTAACTTGTCTCATGTGGATGAGGAGAAGAGAGCATTGGTAAAGAATATTCACCAGTTGGCTAATTTTGTAGTTTTTCTTTAGGACTTTAAGGATGGAGGTGTGATTGTTAAAGAGGTTGTAAAGTTATCTCTTCATGGTGAAGTGAAAGAGAAGCATGTTTTTGACCCAATCTTAATACAGACTAAGGCTAATGTGGGTCAACAAAAGGTTATGGCTATTAAGATTGGGGGTGATGGTATCTTGAGGTACCAAGGTAGGTTGTGTGTTTTGGATATTGATGGGCTGCATGACAGAATTTTGACCGAGGCTTATGAGTTGAGGCAAACAGTTCATCATGGTTCTACGAAGATGTACCGTGACTTGAAAGAGATTTATTAGTGAAATAGCATGAAGAGAGAAGTGTCTAACTTTATGTCTAAGTGTGTGGTATGGCAACAAGTAAAGGTTGAGTACTTAAAAATAGGTGTCGTGTCTCAAGAGATTGAGTTTCTCATGTGGAAATAAGAGGTGATCAATATGGATTTTATTATCAACCTTCTGCGGTCTCAGAATCAACATAATTCAATTTGGGTCATCGTGGATATGATTACTAAGTCTTCTCAATTTTTCCTGTAAGGACTACCTAGTATAGGGAGGATTATGCTAACTTGTTTATTCAGGAGATTGTCAAGTTTCATGGTGATCTAGTTTCCATTATTATGGATTGAGGTACGCACTTCTCTTCTTAGTTTTGGCATTTATTTTAGAAAGGCTTGGGCATATGGGTGAACCTTAGCACCACATTCTGCCCTCAGATGGATGGATAAGTACAGAGGACTATTAAGATATTTGAAGATATACTAAGGGCCTGTGTGATTAATTTTGGAGGTAGTTGGATGGATCATTTGACTCTTATTGAGTGTGCATATTATAACAGTTATCACTCAAGTATTGGGATGGATCATTTTAAATCTCTTTATGGTAGGAGGTGCAGATATCCTATTGGGTGGTTTGAGGTTAGAGAGATTAGATTTTTCATTTCGAACATGGTTCACCAAGCCGTAGAGAAGGTGAGGGTGATCAGAGATAGACTTAATACTGCTTAGAGTCACTAAAAGTCCAATGCAGATAAGAGGCAAAGTGAGTTGGAGTTTAAGGTTAGTGATTGGGTTTTCTTTGATATATCTCCCATTAAGGAAATAATAAGGTTTAGGAAGAAGGGGAATCTTAGCCTCTACTATGTGAGTCCATACTTGATTTTGAGGAGAGTGGGCAACGTTACTTATGAATTGGATTTGCCTTCAAGTTTGGGTTCCATTTACCCAATTTTCCATGTATTGATGTTGATAAAGTGTATGGGTGATCCTTTTTTGGTATTGCCTATTGAGAGTGTTGGTATTTTGGATTCTTTGTCTTACGAGGAAGTTCCAGTTGAAATTTTTGATAGGCAAGTCTATCATTTGGGGACTAAGGATAAGGCTTTAGTGAAGGTCCTTTGGAGTTTCCATAAGGTGAAAGAAGATACTTGGGAGGATGAAGATGACATGAAGTCCAGATATCCATTCTTGTTCCCGAAGTTAGATAATCGTGCTTAAGGTATGCATTTTCTTGTTCTTTTATTTTTTGACATTGTAAAGGATTTTCATTGTACTTCTATCTCACGTTCATCCTAATAGATGCCTTGAATCCTCATTCTGGGGAGGGGGGATAATGTAATACCCTATATATTTACCTCTTAAAATATTTGAGTTTTGGGCTCACTGTCCAAGGTATGACATAGGTTATGAGTCGTGAAGACTCCACACGAGTCATATGGTTCCAATCATTGTCAGACCAGAAAGTTGTCCATGGTTTCTACTGAGGTCACGATATAGATCTCACGAGTCGTAAGGTGAGGGCACGAGTCATAGAATTAGACTCATGACTATACCAGTGAGATGGCCAAAGGTTTCTATCCTGGTAATGACTAGAATGTATGATTCATAGGTTCAGGTCATGAGTCATAGGGTAGGACTCATCACCAAACCTGAAAATATGCCATGAGTTACTGTCCAGACCACTAGTTATGGTGGCGACTCATCACGAGTCCTTGCGAGTCTTTAGGTGACCTATAGTCACCGACGATGATTTTTCCTGTGTTTTAATTTAGGGAACTTTGGTAATTTCCTCAATCCACAAATAAGACCCACATCCATAAAATACCTTTAGGGTCTAATTATTATCCCAACACATACTAAACACACTTTTCTCTTCTCTCAAAATCCCTAAGCAAGAACACCTAGGGTTTTCTAAGCTTGGTCATGTAGAGTTAAATGGTGATTTTTTCTCCAAATTTCATAGTATCTCAGGCATGTATCTCATCCCCTAAACTTGTTTTATGTAAATATGTTGTATTTTGTTTTGATGATGATTAGCAAATAATAAGGGACCAAGTCCCTGTCTCTTTATGAAAATATACAACTATCACATATTTACGCAGTTTTGTCTGTTAGTGTAACAAACTGTGCAGGTGAGCTGTGTACCTATCCTGACCCTTGGCACAATCAAAATTCAACCCCAATAATTATCGTTTTATAAATAGAAAATAATATATCTTAATTCAATAGTTTTTCTAATCTGGTTATTCAAAGAAGAAAATGGAAAAAGCTTAATATTGCTCAAGTTCAGAGTTTCTGTGTGTTGAGAGAGTAATTGTTCTTAAGTCAAGTCTTGGTCTGTAATTGAATTACTCATCTTATAAGAGTAATACATGTCTTGTGTTTTTAGAGTGCTTAGGTAGAGTTACTTGAGTTGATATTAGTTAGATTTAATCAATATTGAGAGGAGATCTTGATAGAGTTTTCAAGAAGAGGTTGTAATAGTGTGATGACAAATTAGTGGATCTTAGAGCTAAGTTCCAATAGAGTCTGTAATCATGATTTTGATTATAATGGATTATTGAGCGCTTATGAGGGCAAGCTATAGTGTTTCCTTCCTTGATCAAGGAGGATTCCTGGTTAAACCATTATGTTCTTTACTTTTCTGCAAAGCTTTTGTAATACCCCGTACTAATCCTAGCTTGATTAAACTCTTAGTTGCATGCTTAAGGGGATTAAGTCTTGAATCTTTCATTAAGTGTTAAGGGATTAGTCATTTTCAAGATTCCTGAACTTCGAGGATTTTCATTTTGGTTTTCCCGACCCCGAGATGTTAGTTTTTAGGTTAATTCACGTTCAGAGAAGTAAGAAGTATGTCTCAGGGAAGTTTTGGGTTTTTTGGACAAGGATTGGGTTACCTTTTGATTTCTATTCCAGAACCTCACCGCGATAGTAGTGCATCACAGTGGGTATAGCGATGGGCACATCATTGCATTGTGATGAAGGTGTTTTAGTCCAGTTCTTGATTTATAATTTGAGTGCATGTATCATGATGTTTATTCAATTATGTGAAGTGCTTATTAGGTGAAAACTATTCGTAGAAATTACTTAGAGAAAAGTTGAGATAAGAGTCTTTGATTCATCCCAAGTTTGGTATTTGATTCTAAAAAGGTCAACTTTAGCGTGTATAACTTTTGTTGAACATGGAATTTTTCAGCTAAAGACCCACCAAACTATAGATAAATGAATTAGCTTTCCAACGATAAAGATTTTGCCTTAATCCGATAACCGAACAAAAAGTTATGATCATATTTGTCAGAACCAGTAAGCCACCGCGATAAGACCGCATTGCGATGAGCTTTTATTTCGTATTCCAGTTATTAAATTTTGGTTTAAATGATGGAGGGTAATTGAGTCTTTTCCCACCTCCACCCAAGTCATAAAAATATGACCTAAGGTTTCAGTTAGGGCATTAGATGCTCATATTCTCCAAATTTCCTCTTAAGAACAAACCCTAATCACCCCCAAGTTCATCCATTCCATCATTTTCTCTTCAATAAAAACCAAGAATTTAAGTTACCTAAACCAATAATTTCAATAAAGCTTTCAAGATCATCTCTAAGGCTTTCAAGGTCAAGATTTCTCCACCAAGTCAAGTCTATTAAGGTATGTGGGCTTATGAACAAGGGTATCCTTTCACCCTTGTGCCCAAATAGCATGATTTTAAGATTTTATTTAATTGTTTTGAAGTAGGGTTCATAGTCAAGTATATATATTCTTGAAGCATGTGATTATTATGAGATTTAAAGCTTTGAGTATATCAAGAGTTCCTTATGTTTATGTTTTAACTTAAAAGATTTATATTATGCATGAGATTGGACTATCTTGACTTGATATTGTTGAAGTATTCACGTTATCCTTGAGCATGAAGTTTTCTTATCAAGTGACATGAGTTTAAAGCATGGGTTTTAAGCCCTAAGTTTAAGTGTTGAGATTTCAAGAAGATCATGCTAGTATGTTTTATTTGATAAGTTTATACCAAGAATGAGTTTGAGATTTCAAGAAGACTAAAATCTTAAGCTTCTTTGATGGTTTTATACCAAAATTTAAAGAAAGATTGATCTTTTGATCCTAAGTTAAGATATAGAATCCACACTTGTTCATTTTGATTACAGATTAAAGAAAAGAGAACCATAATTGGTTTTTATTATAAACCCTTATGCTATTTTAAGGTAGATTTCCAAAGAAAAAGTATTCATATAAGTAAGATAGGAGTAGTATTTAACACCAAGTTAGGTATGAGTCTAAGGTCATATTCCCCAGAACTACGTGCCACCATAGGTTTAATTGCCCATAGTGGGATAAGTATAGTGATCACTAAAGTTAAGGTCCTATTTCAATGGAATGGGTAGGACAACTCTCCCCAACGTGAGTAAAATATTGGAGTCCATGATAGCTCACATAGTTTATGTCGGTTAGAAGAGCCTCTCAAGACAAAGAGTAAAAGTAAAGCTTTTGGAAACAAAGTGTGCGGCTCACAAAGTTTATTTAGTATGCTTTATTCACGTTTTATGATTTTTCAACTTTTAGTTTTATTCAAGCTCAAGGTGAGTCACTTATACTTAGGATGAAAGTCTATGAATATATTAAGTTACTGTTTTACTTATGCCTTCACTCCCACATACTCAGTACATTCCAGAAGTACTAGCCCACATATATGTCTATGTGCTATATTGTCTCATAATGTAAGTACCAGTTGTAGACCATACATCATAATTAGACAATGCGCAGCTTCCAATCAGTAGGTGATGGATCCTTTTAATTTGAGGGCTCGAGTCAATCATAGTACGAGTAGCATATTATTTTCTTTATTCTGTTGTATTGATTAGAGATAATTGGGGGTCATGTCACGGCTACCTATAGTCAATATTAGCAGAGGCTTCATAGACAGCCAGTATAGTTGTATTTAATTTTAGTTTTGTTCTGTATAATCAAAGTTTTAATTGGTTTGATAGTTTTTTTTTGAAGATGTTCAGTTAAATACTTCTCTTCCAGATATTACTTCCTCTTTTATGTATTTTAATCAATAGCTTAAGTAATATACTTTTATAAGGGTTAGCTTTGCATCACTTTTGGTCCTAAGCATCGTGTGACGTCCAAGGGGTAGTATCGGGGCGTTACAAACTTTGTATCAGAGCACAGAGTTCAAGTGTCCTAGGTGACTATGAAGCCGTGTCTTATAGAGTTTTGTGGAATGGTTCAATGACATCTATACTTTTCTTCGAGAGGCTACAGGGCATTTAAGAAATATCTCCTTTCTTTCATATCTAGATTGTGAAGTAAAGTTTTTCTTTTAGAAATTTTTGTCGATTCATGTGTTACTTATAATTCTTTAGGTACAACTTTTAGAGATAACATGAGTACCAAATTCTATTTTTTCCCAAGATGATACTCTCAAATTTGCTATCAGTAACTTCAGAAGTCACACAAGGGGATTGAGAAGAGCTCGCTAGTGTGTTATAAGTCCCCTAAGTTGAAAGATTATGTCCTCATCCATATGAGTTGTGAAGTTAAGACAGAATATGTTATGTATTTAGTTTGCTTATTAACCCTTTTTATCCAGATAGTGCTCATGGGAGGAGATAATATAAACCCTAATTGTTAAATAGTGTTTGAATTTGAGCGATATTATGATGTTGAGTGTTATGATTCATAAGTAGTAGAACCTTCTTACAGTTGGAAGTATGGGTATAGAAGTGTAGTGACAACAAAGGTGGTGATGGAACTCTACTAAATGTATATAAATGAACTTTTGTCTACGATCGAGTTAGTAGCGAGGTGATATGTCCTTGTGTGTTAGTTTAAAGGTAATAAATGTGGTACAGGTTCCTTGGTGGTAGGTAGAGAAGGAGTTATTGATGTATTTATTGTGTTAGAAAAATATAGGTTATTAATAAAGTATTTGGTGGTTGAGTATTGTTACTTTAGGTTTTCCTTGAGGTTTCAAAAGGAGTTTAGTTGAAACTTATAGAGCTATGAAAGAAATTTAGATGTATAGATGGGTAAATAGTCATAATGTGTAGAAGAGGGATGTGCTAAGGGATTTTAATAAGGTATACCATAGGATTATGATCGATTACAAATGTTATGAGGTTCTAGTGGACTAGTATTTCTTTGTGTTTTATTTTATAGCTTTCAAGCGAGAATATTATGTGAGGTTGTGTTGTTAATCATGTCTAGCACTAGACGTTAAGTTTGAATTGTGGATGATCATCAAGGTGGAAGTACTGATTGCTAGTTTAGCAATGCTAGTTATATGGAAGTGATCTAGAAGGCTTGAATAATGTATACAAGAATTTAAGTATATTGATTTGAAATTAAGTATGATTTTGTAAGTATAATTTAGACGTGTCCCAAGGTGATATGGGGGTTGCATTATTTTCTAAGATTCTTAAAGAGTGTGTGTCGTTAGTGGTACCCTTGAGTTGCTAAACGGGAAAAGGCTAGTTATATAGTATATAGTATTCTTAATAGCTTTGAAGTTATGGATATATGATGTTGAGCCTTTTGGTATTAAGTTAATTTTCATGGTTTAGGGAAAAATATAAGTTTAGAGATGTGATATTAGTAGGTTATGATGGAAGTAGCATGGTTCATTAAAGGTTTTGGGATATCCATGTTAAGTGTTAGAATCTAAGTTTGAATCTTTGAAGATTTAGCTAATAGAGATAAGAGTTGAAGATCTAGATGGTGTGAACTAGGGGTGTGGTGATACTCATGAAGATTCTAAGTTAGTAAGTCTTCAAGTTATTAGATGATGACTATTAGGGCTATATAAAAACAGAGTTGTATCTCAAAAGGAAGTTTTAGCAGTTGATTTTACACTTTCAGGTGTTGTCTTTCAGAGTAAGTTTATTATTTACGTTTTGTGTTATATCCCAGACTCTAGAGTACAGTGATTGTAGTTTAGTTTAGAGTTTAGTAAAGGGTTCCACAAACTTAAAATGATAGCTTAAAGCTAAGGGGAGATGATATAACAAGTAACCAAGTCAAGCTCTCAGATTTTAGTAGGTATGTTAGCATGTTGTAGAATAGCAGTAAGGGAGGATGATACCCAACCCATTCTTATTTTAGTATTTGTACTTCAATTATCACGATATCTACTTATGTCATGCATGTTAGTTCCATGGTCATAGTTCATGTTCATGCACATATTAGAGAATCATGTACTCTCCCAATTCCTAGTATGAGGAGTTCCAGTTCATTCAGTAGTATGAATCATGTTCCAGGAATTTATGAACTCCAAACTCAGGTCATGCAGCTCATGACTCATGTACTCATGCTATATAGTACATTCGATGTTCCGGCTTTTGACAGAATATTTTACATTTTTTTCAAGAGATAATTATACGTTTTCAAGCAACTTATGTTGTATTTAATATTTGATTTTATTTTTTTCAGGTCAAGGAGTTAATTGAAGAAGAAACCTAGAAAAGTAGCAGAAAAGGCCACTGACGGTTGAACTGGCGGACCGTCAACCATGTGACGGACAATCAGGATGACCGTCAGAGTTAAATAGAAAGGAACAAGTGAGTGACTCATGCGACGGTCCAAGTGACAGACCATCAGATCACTGACGTACTGCCAACTTGGCCATCAAACCAAAATAGAGAATAGGTTTTTGGAGGATCAAGCAACAGCCGATGTGATGAACCACCAAGACAGCGGCGGTCTGCCAATATAATTGTCAACCCTTAACCAGAACGAAGCACAGTCCATCACATGGGCCGTCGCTTGATCCTTCAAAAACCCATTCATTGTTTCGACTTGACGGCCAAGTTGGCGGTCCATCAGTGATCTAACAGTCCATCACTTGGACCGTCGCATGAGACACTCACTTGTTCCTTTCTGTTTAACTCAGACACTCACCCTGATGGTCCGTCGGATGGCTGATGGCCCGCCAGTTCAACCGTCAGTGACCTTTTTCTATTACTTTTCTAGATTTCTTCTTTAGCTAACTCCTTGACCTAAAAACACTTAAATCCAGTGTTAAATACAACATCAGTTGCTTGAAAACATACAATTATCTCTTGAAAAAGATGTAAAATGTTTCATTAAAAGCCGAAATATCAACACCCTCAACTTAAGACAATTGCTTGTTCTCAAGCAACTTAGCACCAAATTGCGTACATGAACAATACAATGATAGGCAATCAACTGCTGAACTAGATTTCACAAAAACATTCACTTGTCATCTAACTCATAAGAGCTCAACATATTAGTATCTATAATAGGCATTATTTATAATTTAGTACACACACACAAACATGGATATAATATCCTACAGAGATCAGCAAACTAGGTGTAACTCAAGTTGCCCTCACATTCAATGAAGTCCACCACTCATTATATCTTATGGACAAAAATCAAGACTGTCATACTCATCAAAGAAGTTATAAACATAGTATATATACCCATAGGATTGCCCTTATCATCTAATGCTCCCTTATGGTTGATTTGCAAAGATCAAACAGGTCTTTTTTAGGCTTGTAATATGGTTCCGAAGCTAGGTAAGGACAAATTTTTGGGAAAAGTGACTCAATGTTTAGACTTAACTTTCTTTGCCCTTGAATCCTACTCACCAAGGCTACTACTTTTTCAGCTCACTTAGAATCTCTATCCTTATTCACACTTTGCTATAACCCTTCTTTTTGTTTTTTAAGAATAAGCATCAGCCACCCTCAACTTATGCTGATGTAGTCAATTGAGGTGCACAGTATCTTAGATAGATCAGGGTCGAATGCTTCATTTTAGCTCTAAATCACTTTTTCATTAAACTGCTAACGTCCTGGTAGTATCCACCCTCAACTTAGGTATTTTGCCTAAGTTAAGGTGCACAATGTTCAATATTGGACCAGGTCCAAAGTTAGGTGTTAACAACTTAAAGAGAGTTACTTAGAGTTATTGGGAGTGAATAAAAACTAACATAAGCTTAAAAGGGGTTCAAAAATGGAAAAATTCTTTTTGGTGGGCTAGTTATTTTGACTAAGTGGACTAAAAGTACAAGGAGGTATGCTATCATTTCTTATTGAATCAACCACAAAACAACATCAATGAACTGGGCAAGTTCTAGGTGTATTGATCTCAGTTGATTTTATACATTTTGGTATCATTATTCAAGCTTATTTTGCCTTGTTTTGAGAGAAATTTCTATGCTTAACGTATTGATGTTGATATAAATAAGAATTTAAGTATCCAAGTATTTGATTACAATGTTCAAAGTATTTTTCAAACAAGTTTGTAATTAATTAAGTAATTTAGAGTTCAACCCGGAAAACTAGTTTTACTAGCTTGAGCTAGGTGTATGTCTAGTTGGTTTCAGTGGATTCTAATATGTTTAATTCATTCCAGATATTTTACTATGTAATTATGAGTGTAATAACTTGTTTTTAATGTACAAAACTTAATTTGATTAAGTCAAGAGTTGAAATAATAAATGGAAGATCATTGCAAATTTGTCTTATCTTAGCTTTTGTTTTGATTTATCGTTGAGAATATTGTGTTGTTTTGATCTTTAATTTGTGATATGTGATATTGTAGGAGGCTTTGTGAACTAAGTATGGTGATATGTTGATGATTTAAAGGCCAAAAATTCATTAAAAATACACTATAAAAGACATGGATAAAGAATAGGACTTTCAACATTTAACCAAAATCTTGGAAGTAAATTCCAGTGAGTCAACGCAAAGTCGATGCGTCGCATCAAAATTTCCAGCTTCTACAAGTTCATTGACGCGCTAACTGGCGCATCGCGTCGATAATTCATGCACAACAATTAAATGCCGCTGACACACGACTTGGACCAATTTTGAATTTAATTAAAATTGTCACGCAATTTAAGAGAAAAAGTAGAGAATCTTACCTTGGGTAATGTGCATCTCCTTAATCCTAATTTTATTTGGATTATTATTATTATATAATATATAGGGGGCTGGAACATTTAGGGGGACAACTGGTAACACAACTGAACACGTATAGCTGAAGCGGTGGAAAATTAGCGGAGGTTGCTACCTGATTTTATTAGGTTTTAATTTTTTATTTAGTTATTAATTTTTAATATCATGTATTCAATTAATTGGATCATGATTATGAATATTATTTGCTAAAATCCCTTCTTCCGGAGTTAAAGCCAAGAACATGATTACTATTATTTTTGATTAAATTCGTTTAATTTTGCTTATTATATTTGATTATATGTTTATTCTTGTTTCAATTATTTTATGGATTGATCACCCATAAAATACATATATTATCGACCTTTTGATCTCAGGAGAGGGAATAGGGAGATAGAAAATGGGAATAAACAAAGTTTGGATTTTATTCTTTTATAAAATAAAGAATTACACTTAGCGTCTAGGACAGGGATGTACTTAGATTCCTTACTTGATTCATACGTAGGATGATATCTCTAATTAACTTAATTGGATTATTACATCTCTGCTCAAAGATGTATTTTTAATGTCCTTATTAGGTAAAAGATTAGAGGTTGGAAAACCATGATCGTGCAATTAACCCTGCGAATCAACAACCAAGATAAGAAAGTTAACGAAGAAAATTCAATAGTAGAGTATGATTGTTTGAAGTGCTTTAACCCTGAGTTTTAATCCATTGATTGTCCCAAAACTTTTATTTTTATGCGTTATTTATTTATTTTTAATTTACAAAATTACAAACTTTCTTTTTAGTTACTTTATCTCAATTGTTAAACTAGAATTAGATAGACGGCGAACGCAAGTCCCTGAGAGATCGATACTTGGGCTTCCTTGAAGCCACTTTACTACTTTTTAAGACCATGTATACTTGCGTATGCGCTTGGGCGCTGTCAAGTTTTTGGTGCTATTTCTGTAGACTTGTAATTAGGCAACTCTTACTTTTAGTTTTTCTATATTGAGTTGTAAATAGTTTTGGTTTGTTTCTTTTTATTTTCCTTTATTTCTCTTTTTATCACACTTCTTGATATGTCAGCTTGAGATAGATGGTTTTCAAGTGATGACGATTCTTGTTATTTTTATGGGGGACCACATCTAACGACTTATTGTCCAGATTTTGATGGAAGTACATGGACGGAACCTTCATAATATGATGCAGATACTGTTCTATCTATGGAGCAGACTGTAAATTGGTGTTTGGTTTGTGGTCAAAGTGGTCATACCCAGCTATGTGTGCTAGCAATTGGATAATAAGCTAGAAGTAGATGCAGAGTTGACTTCCTTACCTATTGTAGATGAAGTTGTGGATAATTCGTGGAAGTCTGAGTACTCAAAAAATAAAATTGTTGAATGGTTGAGGAGATATCACTGCCACCATTCTACAGTGGCTCAGCAAAGAAAAATATAAGGAGGATATTAGCCAATTTGTGGAGGAAAACTAAGAATCCCAGTCATTCGATTGTCATCTTTATCTTGAGACTGAAATTGATAAGGTGAATAAAAGTGAGTGTGTAGTAGATAGTGTAAATTTTGAAGTAGGATTGGTTGGGCCTCACTTGAAGCATTTTTCTACATTATGTTTAGATGATATCTTGTCTGTGGAATCATTTAAAATAGTGGAGGAGTTTACAAATGAGGAACAAGAATCCTATATTCTTGATTTTACACCGGATAAGCAACATAAAAGCATATCTCACTTCATGGCCAAGTGGTTTACCATGCATATTCCATTACTCAGTTTCTTAATTTTTACACCACCCCCATATGAGCAGGGCAAAAAAATGGATGCTAAGTTGGGGGTGAAATTTATATCCTCAAGGTGGAGGAAAAAGTTGATTGGGGCGTGTCGCGACACTAAATTAGGCATTTCTTGGGAGGCAACCTAAGTTAACTAGGTAGTTTTCTTTTTAGTTTTTTTTTTTTAGTTTTTATTTCACGTAATTTTTGTTTTTGGTTGAGTCACGGGTTAATGGGAAGTCTGAATACCATAAACTTGAGCTTGGATCATAGCAAAGAATAAGTGTGGGTCCCATGGATCTCCTTTATGTGTAAAGATGCTACTAGCTAGGCTTAGAGGCCTTAGGGAGTATTTTTGTCTCTTGCTTTAAAAGTTCACTTTGGGGACAAAGTAGATTTTTAAGTGTGGGGTGGGGAAATTTTCAATTTTTAGCTCAATTTTTTTTTAGGATAGGAATGAGTGATATATTCTTGTTGGTGCTATTTTTTATTATGAGGTGCAAGTATTTTGTTGGTAAAAGCATATTGAATTAGTGAATTACTACTTTTGAGACTCTTAGGCTCATGTTTGTGACTCTTATATTTGCTGGCTTAAATTTGAATTTGTGCTATTGTTTGGTTGGGAGTCTATGATGATCTTATTGAGTTGAGCATGTGACACGTGCGTGTGAGATTTTTTTTATATATTCCTTGTTTCATATGATGTCTAAAACTTGCCTAGTGTGTGTTAGGCATTTCTTTGATAGCCTTGTTTTATACATCCTATTTATCCTACCTTTGTGCTTAATCCTAGTTAAACCCCATTGAGCCTTTAGCTTTTTATTTAGAACTTAATTTGATCCAAAAAGCTCCTAAGTTCTTTAATGAAAAATTGAATTAGTAAGGAATTTGAGAAATTGAACAAGAAAAAGGTGAAATGATGCCCCAAGGTAATAGTTATTGGTGTATAATTGATGTGTGGTGGATGGCTGTGATATAATTTATGCTAAAAATATTTCATGGTTGTGAAAAAAAAGAAATTAATTCTTGTGGTAGTAAACCATCTGTCCACCAAGTGTTTATGAAAATGCTTAAAAGAGATGGGGCAAAAATAAAAGATATGGATGAATGAATAAGTGTAATTTGGTTGTTGAAGATTGGTTTTAAATGTTTAATGTAGTGTATCAAAGCTCTTAGAGAGGTTAGTCACTATTCCCAAATAGTTCCTACCCATCCCTTAGCCTACATTACAACTCGAAAAAGGCCTATTTGCTCCTAAGTTCATCATTCCAATATTTATGGAGCATAAACTAAGGGAAAGCCTATGGTTCATTATGTGTAACTTGTTAATTCTTTGTGAGAGTGAGTGTAATTTTATTCTTGTACCCATTATATTATAAATTACATTATTGGGAGTGATTATAGGTAACTCTCTTGTTGTGAGGAGCACATCTTTGATGAATATGGGTGATTTGTATGATGTCCTTGATTGAATGATAAGCATGAGTTTTTCACTTAGGTGAGTCAATTCTTGAGGTTAGGATGTTTTAAAGTAGTGTTCTGGAGCTTTCAATTGTGTAAATAACGTGCTTTGTGTAGAAAATTGCATTCCGTGTAGTTTTGAGAGAAATTCGTGTGCTTAACGTGTTGATATTGATATAATAAGAATTTAAGTGTCCAAGTGTGTGATTACAATGTTCAAAGTATTTTTCAAACAAGTTTGTAATTAATTGAGTAATTTAGAGTTCAACCCGGAAAACTAGTTTTACTAGCTTGAGCTAGGTATATGTCTAGTTGGTTTTGGTGGATTCTAATTTATTTAATTTATTCCAAATTTTTAAATGTGTAATTATGAGTGGAATAACTTGTTTGTAATGTGCAAATTTTAATTTGTTTAAGTCAAGAGTTGGAATAATAAATGGAAGATCATTCCGAATTTGCCTTATCTTAGCTTTTGTTTTGATTTATCATTGAAAATATTGTATTGTTTTGATCTTTAATTTGTGGTATCTGATATTTTAGGAGGCTTTGTAAACTAAATATGGTGATATGTTGATGATTTGAAGGCCTAAAATTCATTAAAAATACACTATAAAAGACATGGACAAAGAATAGGACGTTCAACACTTAATCAAAATTTTTAAAAGCAAATTCCAGTGAGTCGATGTGAAGTCGACGCGTCGCGTCAAATTTCCTAGCTTCTACCAGTTCATTGATAAGCTAAATGTTGCATTGCGTCGAGAATTCATGCACAACAATTAAATGCCGCCGACACAGTACTTGGTCCTATTTTGAATTTAATTGAAATTGTCACCCAATTTAAGAGAAAAAGTAGGGAATCTTCCCTTGGGTAACGTGCAACTCCTTAATCCTAATAAAATTAGGATTAATAATATTATATAATATATATAGAGGCTGGAATATTTATTTGGGGGATAGCTGGTAACCCAACTGGACACGTACAACTAAAGCGGTGGAAAATTAGCGGAGGCTACTACACAGTTTTATTAGGGTTTTATTTTTTATTTAGTTGTTAATTTTTCATATCATGTATTCAATTAATTGGATCATGATTATGAATATTATCGGCTAAAAATTCTCCATCTGGGATTAAGACCAAGAACATGAATACTATTATTTTGGATTAAATTCATTTAATTTTGCTTATCATATTTGGTTGTTTGTTTATTTTTGTTTCAATTATTTTATGGATTGATCACCCATAAAATACATATATTGTCAACCTTTTGATTTCGGGAGAGGGAATAGGTATATAGAACATGGGAATAAACAAAATTTAAGTTTTTATTCTTTTATAAAATAAAGAATTAAACTTAGCGTCTAGGAAAGGGATGTACTTAGATGCCTTACTTGATTCAAACGTAGGATGATAGCTTTAATTAACTTAATTGAATTATTACATCACCGCTCAACGATGTAGTTGTAGTGTCCTTATTAGGTAAAATATTAGAGGTTGGAAAACTACGATTATGCAATTAACCCTACGAATCAACAACCAAGACAAGCGAGTTAACGAAGGAAATTCAATAACAGATATGAATGTTCGAAGTGCTTTAACCATGGGTTTTAATCCGTTGATTGTCCCAAGACTTTTATTTTTACGCATTATTTATTTATTTTTAATTTACAAAATTACAAACTCTCTTCTGGTTACTTTATCTCAATTGTTAAACTAGAATTGGATAGTCGGCGAATGCAAGTCCCTGAGAGATTGATATTTGGGATTCCTTATAGCCACTTTACTACTTGACAAGACCACGTACACTTGCGTGTGCGCTTGGGCACTGTCATGTATAACTATGTAAGAACTAAAACAAATGCTAGCACACACAGGCACATAAGTTACACTTATTCTACTAACTCTTGAGATTTACATCACATAGTCATACATACTTTACATTCTAATGCCAATTATAGAATCACCAATGGTTGTTCAACACATGCTAAACAACGTGAGGAAATAGTCATACAAACATGTTCATAGTCTTATGACAAAGTCATTCATCATCCATATATACAAAAAGGTGCTAAAATAAAAGATACCTCATAAATAGTCATCAACAAACGGATAATTACATCAAAACCTAAGAAACGAAAATGCAATCCTAGATATGTCGGTTCTACTAGATAGGAAGCGAAAGGTAAAGAACATAGGCAACAAAAACCTCTATGGTACAAGTATACCCACCCCCACATAAATTAAATATGTTTTCCTCAATGCATATAAGTGAAGTATAGAGGAGGGGAATACTTTTAAAGCCTCTTATTCAGATGAGGCATCAGTCAAATGTGGTGAGTCTTCATGGGCCTTACTTGCAGCAACGTTGACCCCTATGGTGGTAGGGGTACTCATAATATCTTCCTCCAAAATCGAAGGTATGTCAACAAGAGCTGGGTCTAAAATAGCCCCCCTAGCTGGGGCAGAGCTGGCGAAAACTCCTGCAGCATTATCTATAAGCTTCTTCTGTCTCTTCTCTTCATCTCTCCTTGATCTTTTTACAGCTTTCCTCATATCTCGCTCTTTTTTCACTTTTGGTTTCATTGCTTCTCGCCTTCTTCATCTGGCAGCTTTTCTATCGGTACTTTTATCTGCACTTTCGTCTTCCTGCTTGCCTTTGTCTTTCAATGGCTTCTCCATTAAGTCAACAATGCCTTCATCTTCATCACTGATGACCAAAGCTGGATCAAATATGGGTTGCTGTGTCTGTTGGCTTTTCAGCTCTGCTATGTCCACCTGTGTTTGTTTGAATTCTACCATGAACTTTACCAAATTTGGAATAGATATCACATCCAGCCTTTTATTGATACGCTCCTCCATATGGTCCATCCTGGATTGAATGTTTTGAAAGGGATAGATTTCTTCAACTATAATACAGTCAACAAAAGGCTTGAACTGCGAAGCCCATGTGTCTAGCTGCTTCTGGAACTTTTTTGTTGCTTAACAAACTTGGAAAAATTTTCCTGTGTTAACCTGTACTAAGAATACTGAGGTGGGATAGATGCAGAGTCTACAATCCCAACCATTGGTGGCATAGATTCTGATCCTCCAGATGTACTAGGCGGTACATAGTCAGGCAACACATAAGTAGTGATAAGAAACAACATACCTATGGGAATTTCAGAAGTATCGGGGGCTAGTGTTAACTGTGTCTGGTAGGATGGAGGCTTGTTGACTCACATCTTAAATTTTGAGTCATCCTTTGATTTCTCAATGTCCTGCCTACTTAAATTTTTCACTAAGTGTTGGGGTCTTAGTTATTTTCAAGACCCCTAAACTTTGAGGATTGACATTATGGTATTCCCGACCTCGAGATGTTAGTTTTTGAGTTCATTCATATTCAAGGAAGTAAGAAGTATGTCTCAAGAAAGTTTAGGGTTTTTTGGACGAGGATTGGGTCACTTTTGGATTTTGATTTCAGAACCTCAATGCGATAGTAGTGCGTTGCGATGGGTATAGCGATGGGCACATCATCACATTATGGTAAAGGTGTTTTTGTCTAGTTATTGATTAATAATTTTAGTGCATGTGTCATGATATTTATCCTAGTGCGTGAAGTTCTTATTAGGTGAAAAGTGTTCATAGAAATCAGTTAGAGCAAACTTGAGCTAATAGCCTTTGATTCATCCCGAGTTTGGTATATGATTCACAAGGGTAAACTTTGAGTGTGTATAACTTCTTATGTATATGAAATTATTTATCTCAATACCTACAAATTGAATATTATTGAATTATCTTTCCAATGATATCAATTTCTCCTTAATTCGATACCCGAGCAAAAAGTTATGATCATTTTCGTCAGAACCAGCAAGCTACTATGATAAGACCGCATCGCGATGAGCCTTTAATCCACATTCCAGTTATGAATTTTTGGTTTAAATAATGGAGGTCTAATTGAGTCTTTTCTCACCTCAACCCAATTCATAAAAACATGAACTAAGGCTTCAGTTAGGGCATTATATACTCATATTATCCAAATTTCATCTCAAGAACAAACCCTAATCACCGCCAAGTTCATCTATTCCATTATTTTCTCTTAAAGCAAAACTAGGAATTTAAGTTCCCTAATCTAATAATTTCAAGAAAGCTTTCAAGATCATCTACAAGGCTTTCAAGGTTAAAATTGCTCCATCAAATCAAGTCTATTAATGTATGTGGGATTATGAACAAGGGTATCCTTGCATGATTTTAAGATTTTATTTAATTGTTTTGAATTAGGGTTCATACCCAAGTATATATATATTCTTGAAGCATGTTATTATCATGATATTTTAGGCTTTGAGTATATTATGAGTTACTTATGTTTATTTTTAACTTATAAGATTTATATTATGCATGAGATTGGACTATCATGACTTGATATTGTTGAAGTATTTCACGATTGTTATTGAGCATGAAGTTTTGTTATGAACTGACATGAGTTTAAAGCATCGATTTTAAGCCCTAAGTTTAAGGGTTGAGATTTCAAGAAGATCATGCTAGTATGTTTTATTTGATAAGATTATACCAAGAATGAGTTTGAGATTTCAAGAAGACTATGATCTTAAGCTTCTTTGATGGTTTTATAACTAGATTTAAAGAAATATTGCTCTTTTGATCCTAAGCTAAGATATGGAATCTACACTAGTTCATTTTGATTATAAATTAAAGCAAAGAGAAGCATAACTAGTTTTCATTATAAACCCTTTTGCTATTTTAAGGTGGATTTCCAAAGAAAAAGTATGCATATAAGTAAGATAGGAGTAGTATTTAACACCGAGTTGGCTATGAGTCAAGGTCACATGCCCCAGAACTACGTGCCATCGTAGGTTTAAGTGCCCATAGTGAACTAAGTATAGTGATCACTTACATTAAGGTCCTATTCTTATGGAAATGGTAGGAAAACTCTCCCCAACTTGGGTAAGACTTTGGACTCTATGATAGCTCACTTGGTTTATGTCCGTTAGAAGAACCTCCCAAAAGAAAGAGTAAAAGTAAAGCTTTTAGAAACTAAGTGTATGACTCACAAGTTTTTTTTAGTATGCTTTATTATTCATGTTTTATGATTTTTTAGCTTTGAGTTTTATTCAAGCTCAAGGTGAGTCACTTACACTTAGTATGCATTATTTGGAAGTCTATGAATATATTAAGTTATTGTTTTACTCATGTATTCAACCCTACATACTCAGTACATTCCAGAGGTACTAACCTAAATATATGTCTATGTGCTACATTATCTCATAATGTAGGTACCAGTCGTAGCCCAAACATCACAATCATACAGTGTGCAACTTTCAATCAGTAGGTGATGAGTCCTTTTGATTTGAGGGCTCAAGTCAATCATAGTTTGAGTTGCATATTGTTTTTTGATTCAGTTGTATTGATTAGAGATAACTGGAGGTCATGTCCCGGCTACCTATAGTCTATATTAGTAGAGGCTTCATAGACAGTCAGTATAGTTGATGTATTTAATTTCAGTTTTGTTCTGTATAACCAGAGTAATAATTGCTTAATAGTTTTTTTTTGAAGATGTTAAGCTAAATACTTCTCTTTCACGTGTTACTTCCACTTTAATGTATTTTAATCAATGGCTCAAGTAATATGCTAGTACAAGGGTTATCTTAGGATCAATTATGGTCCTAAGCACCATGTGATATCCAGGGGGTAGTCTCGGGGTGTTATAGTTTTATTTCCTTACTGCTTTATTATTTTATTTTTGGTTTGTAACTCTAAGGGACCTGGTACCATATAAGGTGGTGCATCCCCCATGATTCATTAATTTGTATCAGAACAAGTACACTTTAAAATCTTTACACCATAAGTGATTTATAGATCATATCTACTCCACCTACTCTAGAAGAAGGTCAATCTATCACTACCCCACCCCGCTTTAATCAGCAGTACTATGGGCGGTGGAAAACCAGGACGTATGACTTTATTATGGATGAGGAAAGTGAGTTGATGAATTTTATACATGATGGTCCTCATGTTCCAGTTAAAGATGTCAAAGAAGGAGACATAACAAGAATAGTTGTCAAAATCAGGAGAGAATATAATGATGTAGATTGCAAGAAAGTTGAAAAGAATTACAAGGATAAGAAATTGCTTGTGTTTAGTATAGGACCAGATGAGTATAACAAGATTTTTTCTTGTTAAAATGCTAAGAATATCTGGTACTACCTCAAAATAGCTCATGAAGGAACAACTGGTGTGAAGGATTCAAATGTTGACATGCTGACTACTCAGTATGAAACTTTTTCATGATGGAAGGATAAACAATACAAAAAATGCATACTAGATTCACTTAAATCACAAATAAGTTACACTGTCTAGGAGAAGTGATTCCATTGTATAAGAAAGTGATAAAAATTCCAGGTGTTCTTCTTAAGTCCTGGGAAATGAAACTGGATGCTATTACCGAGGCTAGAAACCTGAAGACTATCACTATGGATAAACTTATTGGTAATCTAAAGACTCATGAGCTCAAGAAGTAGCAAGGGAAATAGAAGAAGAAAGTAAAAAAGGAAAAGTTTTTGGCATTGAAGGCTTCAAAGTCTGTTCAAGTGAGGAGGACACTGATGTTGCCTGTTTGTAAAAAAAGATCATAAGAGCTATGATAGAAAAGGTCAATTTTAAAGAACAGGAAGCAGTAGCAGAAAAAGAGGTACTGTTGAAGTTTGTTACATACATGGAAGTCCTGAGTATTTCATCAAGGATTGTCCACTGCACACAATGAAGTATCAATAATATCTCAAATATAGAGCCAATAAACGGATGATGAAGGACCAGGTCCCTGAGAAGTCAAGAAAAAAAGTTGCACTTGATTACGTAGTGAAACAAACTTTGGTAGTCTGAGAGATTCCTCCAGTGAATCTGTTGAAGCTAACAGGCTTGAAGATATGTCTATGATGTCTGTAGAGGAGTGTTAAGTCACCTATGATTCCTTGTTTCCTCTTATGGCAAATGTCCATGGAGGAGTGTGAAGTCATCTATGATTCCTTGTTTGCTTTTATGGAAAATACTTTAGATAAAGATGAAAATAAGGTAACTCATTCTAAATTTATGGAAAATTTAGATAACTACCCTTCTACAAAGAAAAAAAAGCTTGAAAATGTGTTGATTGATTCTGTGAGTGAACTGATTAGTGAGACAAATAATCTAGGTAGAAGAGAAAGTAGAAAATCAAGAGCTTGAATTAATTGGCTTAACTCTCTAAATATCTTAACTAGTAAAACTATTCACAAAATTGAAATTTGAAAATCTGAGTTTAATGGATCAACTGAAGAAACTAAATGAGTCTGACGGTAAAGAAAAGAGAAAAGCCTTTAGGCTTCAAATTGACCTTGAAGAAAAATTGAAGGATTCTCAAAGATATCTAATGATTGCGCTCCTTAAGAATAAGGACTTAGAGAAGGACCTGGTCCATATATGAAAAGATCTTAACAAATCTCCAAAATGGACAACATCCTCACAGATCCTCTCTAAGTTAACCAGTTAGAAGGTTAATAATATTAGAGACTTAGATATCAGAATAGAACCAATGCCTGTGGTTCTCAAGGCAAGCATGTTCCTGTTCCTAAAAATAAGGTACATAATTCCTTGTGTACACACTGTGGAAGGGATGACCACTTGAAAGAGAATTTTCAAAGTTGGCTTATGAGTAAATTGAGTAATGCTAAACATATTCATCAGTAGAAGTCTTATCCAAAGGGATCAACCCCCTTGAGAAATTTGTATAAGAACAAATTGCCTACCTAGGCCAAAAAGGATATGATTACTTCTCTATCTTCCTTCCAGGAATTCAAGCTTAAGTGGGTTCCCAAATCAAACAAATGAACTTTGTATACAGGTAGGAATAAGGGAAGTTAGTCAAAATTGGTTCCTGAATAGTGGATGTTCCAAGCATATAACTGGAAGGATTGATTGCTTTCTCTCATTCAAGGAATTTCATGGAGAAATATCTCATTTGGTAATAAAAAAGGGGAGGTTACATTAATGGTGTTGAAAAGATTGGAAGGTCTTTTAATCATGCAATAGAATATCTGTACTATGTGAATAATCTCAAGTATAGTTTTCTGAGTGTATCTCAAATCTATGATAAAGGAAGTGAGGTGAAATTTTTATATGAAGGATGCACTTTGTCAAGGTCGATATCTAGGAAAGTAATTCTCAAAGCTAAAACGTGCATGAATCGTATGTGGCTGATCCAAATTCTATAGCTAACTGTAAATTATTCTACATAAGTGTTCACAATGTAAAAGATGATCTCTGGTTTAGAGGAACTCATTCATATTCTATAGGATCACATAGCTGATGTGATGGACAAGGAAAAGCTGATACAGTTGAGAATGATGAAGTTGATGGTGAGCCAGGATATCAGTTAGAGGCTCTAACCACAGTTATAGAACATAGCTCTAGTAAAAATCTCCAAGGACCTGAAGATAGGTTTGATCTAATAGGGTATGCTTATGCTGATTATGCTAGATATTTGGTGGACAGAAAGAGTAACTTAGGAGTGGATTATTTTCTAGGTTCTTTCTTAATTTCCTGGGGTTCTAAGAAGTAGAATTCAGTTGTTTTATCTAATGCTAAAGTTGAGTATGTGACTGCAGCTTCTTGTTGTGCTCAATTTTTATGGATCAAACAACAATTGAAGGATTTTGGGATTGTCTCGAACACTATTCATCTAATAAGTGATAATACAAGTGCTTATAACATGGCTAAGAATCCAGTGCAGCATAAGAGGACAAAGCATATTGATGTAAGGAATTATATTCTTAGAGACAATGCTGAGAAGAGAGCCTTTTTGCATGATATTCTGCAAGACTGAAGATCAGATAGCTGATATCTTCACAAAGGCTCTTCATAAGGAGCAATTTGTGAAGAATAGGTTGAGATTGGGGCTGACTAAAATGACCTAATCTACCCGATGGATCAGATTTTCCTCCATAAATTAGCTATGATCATGAGATAGGTTCCTTGGTAGAGTATGTACTTGTCGTTCTAACTCAGTAACATACCTTAGTAGGTATACACACATAGGTACAACTTTCAAGGAGATCAGATGAGACAGATACAATTTTGAGGATTCACTCAAGAAAGAGAGGGACCTGGTCCCATCTCTCAGGTCAGTACCAAAACTGTGTATTTTAAAAATCATAAAAAATTGTCTAAAAAGTCACGTGTCCTTCCTTCTCTGAGTAAAAGATGTCAAATCTCTAGAAAGGTGAAGGGTCGTACCTATTAGGACCAGACATGACTTTTTTTCAAAAGGTCCCTCAATAACAACAATCAGTTTCCTTAAATATAAAATTAAATCCTTTCTCTTCTATTTCCTTTCAAATTAACTCTCAAATCATCCTCTCTAGAACTCATCTTCTAAGAAATATGCCGTTATCAGTCACTCTATCACAAAAGTTTCAAACTGGCTAAACTTTCTACTCACTCAAGCCCCATAAAAGAATCAGAAAATGTTCAAACCCTATTACTTCAATCAAAAAACTCCGCACCCACAAATCTCGATTCTTCCATGTCCAAAACCGTAGAAGATACCTTCTCCTCAAGAATCTGAGTTAATTCCACTCATCACATCATCCCTAGAAACTCTCGATCTTCTAAATGTACCCATTTCTGAAAAAACTTCAACAACCATGGAAACTCCTCTTGGGTTAACCATGGCGGTGGACCAAAATTAGGGATTTGGTTTAACCATTGAACCTGAAGTCTCTCAAATTCTCCTTCCCTCTGAAGTACCAGAAAGAATTGAACTCTCCGAAAGCCTACAAGTACCTGGTTCCACTGATATCTTTAAAAAAATCCCATATTCACTCATGTTGATGAAGAATTCCAGCGAAAGTGTCTAATCATTCTAGTAGTGAGAATTGGGTGGCCAAGAATTTAATCCTGCTTGCTAATGATCCAAGAGAAATCTCATTTAGTGTAGAAGATCCAATAGTTGGTGAGAAGACAAGTGATCCATCCTCCAAAGACGATGTTCCTAAAGTTGATGAGTTTGTCCAACCTCCAAATGAGGAAAATGAGGTCGATTGTGATGAACCACCATTGAGGTTGTCAATACAGAAGAAAAAGGGAAGTAAGGGTAAAGAGAAAGTGGTAGATAATGGTGTAAAGGTTGCAAGAGCATATTAAATTAGGGGTTCTAAGAAGAAGTTTTCAAAGGAAGCTATGAAACTAGAATGTCATCTACTGCTAGGAGAAAGATTGAAGAAAGCCAGTGTAGTAGAGGAAGAAAATATTGAAATTGTATACATTGGAGAAGGTGAAGATGTTGATCCTGATGTCGTTGTTGCAACTGAAAAAAGGAGAAAAAAATTCATGATGAAGGAAGGACCAGGTACCAAACACATATTGAAAAGTCTTCCAAATATGATATGTGAACAAAGAACCGCGATCTAAAAAAATGGACATCGACATACCATGCAGACGCACATTCTCACGAATGTAGATAGGGCCAACCTCTCAGCACTGAATGAGACCTGAACTGGAATAAAATGAACTGACTTGGTCAATCGATCCACGATGAACCAAACACTGTCAAAACCATGAGGTATACGACGAAAACCAGTCACAAAGTCCATGGTGATCCATTCCAATTTCCACTCGAGAATGTGTAACCTCTGAAGCAAACCACTAGGTCTCATGGCCTTCACCTACTTACAACATATCCAATGCGCCACAAAATCCGCTACATCTTGCCTCATACCACCCCACCAGTAGTTTTGTCTCAAGTTATGAGATGGAATATCTGGAACAATGGGCTTCCTTTAAGATCAACCTAATACAGTTACGTACTCTCGGCACACAAACTCGGCCTCCAATCTGCACAGTCTATCTAAATCAAGTGAGGCTTCTATATCCTCCGCACTCAACACCTTATCTTGAATCAACCTCAAACCAATATCATCAAACTGATGAGATTGAATAAGCTCCTTCAAAGAAGAATTAGCATCCAGAAATGCCCAAATATGCCTAGGTGTTGAAATATCAAATATAACTACCTTGTTAGCTAAAGACTAAACTTCAAAGGCCAAGGGCCTCTCTTAGGTCAAAAGATGCGCCAAGCTTCCTATGCTATCTGACTTCCAGCTAAACGCATCCACTACCACATTAGCCTTCCCCGAATGATAAAGAATAATCAAGTCATAGTCCTTAAGTAACTCAAGCCAAGGATGCTCTCATATCAACATCTCACAGGGTGAAGAAGTACTGAAGGCTATAATGATTCGATAAATTCTCAAAGTGGACTCTATAGAAGTAGCGCCTCGACAACTTCAACGCAAAAACAACCGCACACAACTCTAAATCATTGGTAGAATAATTCCCCTCATGAGGCTTCAACTGACGAGGCGTATAAGAAATTACCTTGCCATCTTGCATCAACACAACACCCAATCCAACACCTGAAGCATTATAAAACATGGTAAAGCCCATACCCTCCTTGGGCATAGTCAATATAGGAGCTAAAGTCATCAAATCCTTAAGCTTTTGGTAGCCTCACAAGCATCAGACCAATAAAAGGAAATTTTCATCTGAGTCAACTTAGTGCAAAAAGATGCAATTTTAAAGAAACCCTCAACAAAGCATCGATAATAACCTGCCGAACTAATAATACACAGAATCTCGATGGGAAAAGTAGGTATAGCTCAATCATGAACTGCTGAAATGTTAGCTCGATCAACCATAATACCTTCCTTAGTGACCATATGACCCAAGAATGAAATAGACTCCAACCAAAACTAGTACTCAGAGAACTTAACATACAACTTCTTATCCCCTAATCTCTAAAGCACAATCTACAAATTCTCCTCATGATCAACCTTACTCTTTGAATACACCAAGATATCATAAATAAATACAGTAACAAAGGAGTCGAGATACGATCGAAACACTCGGTTCATCAACTCAATAAACACGATAGGGGCATTTTTCAACCCAAAAGACATGACCAAGAACTCATAATGTCCATATCGAGTTTGAAAAGATGTCTTTGGAATATCAAAATCTATAATCCTCAACTGTTGATAACCAAACCTCAAAATAATCTTCGAAAACATCGTCTTCTTCTTCACAAACTAAATAAGTACACCCCAAGGTGATACACTATACTGGATAAATCCCTTATCCAACAACTCTTACAATATATATCCTTTAATTCCTTTAACACGGGTGGGGTCATCCTATAAAGAGGAATAGAAATAGGCTTGGTGCCTGACTCAACATCAATAACAAAATCAATATCATGATCCGAAGGCATACTAGAAAAATTCGAAGGAAACACATACATAAGCTAACAAAACAACACAGACAAAATCCAAGGAAGGAGATGAAACAACTATCATGAATATGAGCCAAATAAGCTAAATGTCCCCTCTCAACCAATCTATGAGCCTGAACATAAGACATAACCCTCTTAGGACCCGAATGAAGCATACCCTTTTAAGCTATCCTTGGTACACCCGGCAAAGCTAAAGTCACGATCGTAGCAAGATAATCTAAGATGACATAATAAGGAGCCAACCAGTTCATACCCAAAATAAAATTGAAGTCAACCATATCTATCACAAAAAGATCTACCCAAGTCTTACAACTAGAGAAAGTCACAATACAAGATCGATAAATCCGATCCACCAATAGAGAATCAACTCCTAGGTTAGATACAGGAATAGGGATGACAAGAAGATCACTAACAGATTTAAAACCTGAAGCAAAATACGTAGACACATTGGATCAAGTCGATTCAGGGTCAAATAATACGGATGTAGGTCTGAAATAAATCAGGATGATACCTGTGATCACAGTGTCAGAAGCTTCCTCCTCTGATATGGCGGGTATTACATAACACTAACTACGACTCCTAACAGCTAAGTAACCCCACGAACACCTCTGTGGGCACTACTACCTCTACCTATTGCTCCTTTGGTAGTACCCCTACCTTTTACTACTAAAATAAGAGTATCCCTAATCATACAATAGGGATAGTCCATGGAAAAATGGCTAAACTCATGACACAAAAACAAGCTTTACGACCTGCCTCAATAGGAGAAGATACCACTGGGCCTAAATGGCCACCCTAAACTACTGAACTAGAAGATCCACTACCAAAACTCTACATACCCTAATATCCAGAAGAACCTCTAAAATCTCTACCATAAGAAAACTGACCTCTGAACACACCAAAATGGTGCACCTTCTTAGCGCCACCCTGAGATGCACAAATAATACACTCTGTCATCTTGGCATGATCCACAATACTCTAAAAAAATACCCCAAATACAACCATTTGAGACGTAGCTAACTGAAGGGATACATCCAAACCCTTCACAAAGTTTTAAATCTTCTTAGACTCAATGGAAATACTGGTATAAGAATATCTGGACAAGGCACAAAAATATGCCTCATACTCTACAACAGTCATGGAGCCCTGCTCCAGATGATCAAACTTATCATGCATCTGATCTCTCAAAATATAAGGCACCAATCTCTCTAGAAAGGCATCAGTAAACTGATCCCAAGTCAACTCTAGATCAGCAAGGGGTATACAACCAACAAATGACCTTCATTAATTTCTCGCAACATCTCTTAACTAATAGGTAGTATAAGCTACTCTATGCGACTTAAGAGAACCAAAGTTATGTTACTTCTCCCGATAATCAATCAAAAACTCATGGGCATCCTCGTCCACAATACCACTAAATTTAGGTGGACCCAAATAAGTAAATCTCTCAAAACCTATTTTGATCCTCAGAAGACATCACTGTACTAGCAACAAGAGGAAGTATGGTAAATATAGACGGCTAAGATCTTGTCTGAGTAGGCAACATAGATAAAGACTGAACTCTCAACCCTAGTTCAATATACTCAAATGTTGGTGATGATAAGGAATAGTACTGGTATCTGAGGAGTATCCAAAATAAGCACAGATGCCACACGAGGATCCACATAGGAGATGGAGGAACACCAAACATGACCAAAGAAGAACCCTCTAAGAAGATCAATATCCAAACCAAAAACCCTTCTAAAATTGGGGCAGAAAAACTCTGAGAAACTAGGACTGCACCTACACCTCTATCCTGCTCCACATGTGGCTCGGGAGAGAGTCCCCTAGTACTCCTCCTAGATGGGGCTAATCTATAAGCCTGTCCACTCCCTCAAGTTTATCCATGACTCGACGCTCGCCCCTAGGGAGAAGGTTTTACATGTCTAACCTTGTGGGACCTAGTCAACATTCTCTATGCAGAAAGAGTGGAAAAACTCAGAGCACAATGTATATAAGAAATTCCAAGATAAACAATAAAATAAAAAAAGTTTCCTGAAGACATCCTACAGCCTCTCAAAGATAAATTAGACGTCGACAAACTGATCTGCAAGACTCTATAGATATCTCATTCTTACACCGTTGAGACCAATGAAACTTGGCTACTCTGATACCAATTTTTTACCAACAAAAGTCCAATGGGTTATGATGGCACTTGTCGCGATGAACCTTGACAAGTAAGCCTATCACCCTAATTGATAGATAAAGAGGGAAAAAGACAATAATAAGCCAAAGGTAAGTCTTTTAGAATAAAGCTAAACCATAAAAGAATAATAATGCAGAAAGAAACATAAGATACCTCTGTAACTCCCAAAACCATGTGGTAACAGTATAAGAACGTATCTATTACCACTCGAATTTAAAAGAAATACATAAGATATCCAAATACAAGAGAAACCCTATCTTTGAAAGAAAAACAAGGACAGTCTATAGAGAAAGGTAGTAGAAGGCATCCGAATTCCTAAAAACCATCAGCTACCTTGAAAGCTCCAACCATTGCTAGAATCAAGCAACGTGTAGTGTACTCGAACCTGGATCTGCACCAGAAGGTAAAGTAGGAGTGAGTGCAGTCTACCTTTACTCAATAGGTATCATAGGCCGACCAAGAAAAGTAGAAAATAAAGTACACAGAATGCATACTAACGTCATGGCACCTGCAATAAAAAAATGTCCTACAATGATAACCCACACCGCATACACTAACAGTTCTATAATATCCACATATAATACAACAACACACCAGATAGGGATATAAATATAGACAATAACACATGCAGGTAGAACAAATGAGGAACATGTATATTCAAGATCATCAAGTATAAATAAAGAAAGATAGAACAATGAGATAATAACAAGTGAAGATATAGAATAAAAAGATAGAGAAAAGTAAATATGGCAATACGTGCATAACATAAATACAATAAAATAAGTACAATGCATATGATGATGATAATAATGCATGAGGTGATACACTGCCTTGAGATTGGCACACAACCTTGAGATTGACACATAATCTTGAGTTTGGCACACAACCTTGAGTTCAAAACATAGCCTTAAGTTTGGCACACAACCTTGAGATTTTCTGTATTTCCATTATTTCCAAAACACATACATAACATAAGATACGAATCAAGCACATATACATGAGAACAAGTAAATATAAAGTAATGAAATAAACAAGTGAAATAATGTGTATGATGACATCAGAAAGATAATTCAATGTTCACAACCATACTAAATAAGTATTTCGATAATCAATCTACATGGTGTATTTCCACTACCAATCCATATGATGTATTTCCCCAACCAACCACCACGTTACAATTCCAACACTACGTGAGCCAATTTCTACTCACTATTTCCACTATCCATGAATTTTCTACATGATTCATATGTCCACAAAGTATGATTATATCACAATATGCAAAAGGCACCATGATAGGCATTTCTAACAACACAATACAATTATTCGCATGTATTCTAGGCTATCAATAATACGTAGGACCCTGCACAGGCACACAAATCACATGATATCTCAGATTAGATAATTACATCACATTTAGGCCCCTACACGAGTACTACATATAGATAGACATATTTTATGATTAGTTCTTACCCATAACATACATTTTGTACCAATATTTACTACCCATCCCATTCTGAAAGAGTTAAGTCATAACCTACCTCAAAAGTCAAAACCTATCTGCAATACTTTAATAAAAAAGCCCTACTTCTCTTGAACAGTCCCAAAATAAACTAAAAATAAAGAAATATAGAATCTATGCATCAAAACAAAGCTAATGATACCTATATTGCCTAAATTAGGTTTGGGGTTAAAACGGACCATCGAAATGGGTTTTTGAAAAAAGGGAAAAATCGTAACTTTACTTCAAAATATGTTTCCAATACTTTTAGGAATCTACAACTGAAAACCCAAGTCAAATCAAATAAAAAATGAGGTTCAAATCACAAAAAAAATATTTTTAAGCTTTATCGAGTAAAATTATTGAAATCTATCTAAAAATCAAGAATCAAAATTGTTTTCAAGGTTTAACTGAAGAAAAAATAGTAATTAGAAGATTAAAACATTACTCAAGTGAAAAGGAGTAAAATTGAGTTTTAAAATCAAGCCCTAAGATTTTTGGGGTTATGAGAAATTAATCTATAAATTTTCTAAGAAAAGGGTGAATTATTACCTTAAATCTATAAGAGAATCAAGAAATAGGCATTAATCTAGCTTGTCAAGCAGCCACAAGCTTTACTTTTAAGCTCCCACACTATTTTAGATTTTAACTCTCAAGAGGCAAGGTGAAAGATCGAGCAAAATTGGGGAAAAAGGCTTTTTATACTTGCCCCAAGTTACCAGGTATTTAAGGCGTAAATCGGTTTCCTCAAATGATAGTTACCCTTTGTGCGTCAGTAACCTAGTGCACCAGATTTTTATGTCCAAAATAGACTTTGACGGGATGCTCGAGATTCATTCGATGTTTGATTTTTGCAAACGAACTATGTAACCATACTAAATTCGATGCTCCGGACTCAATGGCTATTTTATAATTTTGAAAAATGGTAATTTTCATAGAGTTGACCCCTAAAATCCAAAATCACAATTTTCTAAATCGAGGATCTAAATGAGGTTTAAAATATGTTACCACCCTAAAATCAATGTTCCAAATCTATTGGCACAGTCCATTCAGTCATTTGTCGTATGCATAAAAAGATAACCACACCGGTTCATAATAAGACTCTCGAAGCCACCAAAAACCACAATATCCCACCAAAGGTACCAAAATGCATTGAAAACTGTGCCAATCACCCCATACCTTAGAAGTACTATAATATAATTATGAGGAGGGGTAAATAGTCAAATCACATAGAAACACATATTTCACATATTTCTTTAAGTTTTTAGGTCGTTACATCATCCACCACTAAAAATCTAGTTTATCCGCGAACTATGGAAAAGAAATACCCTAATCAAAGAATAGCTTGGGAACTATGCATATCAAACTTGACCTCCCACGTAGACTCATCTACTGGTTGATGTATCCACTAAACCTTAACCATAGGGATAACTGTAGAGTGCAACCTCCTTACATCCCTAGCCAAAATAAAGACCAGTTACTCAACAAAAGACAACCTCTTATCTAACTAAATTGATTCCCAATGAATGACATGAGACTCATCTAAAATGTAACAATGAAGCATAAAAACATGAAAAACTGGATGAACAGCTGAACAATTTGGGGCAAAGGAAACTTGTAGCCTATATCACCAATAGTTCAAAGAATTTCAAAAGGACCAATATAATTGGGGCTAATCTTAGCCCTCTCCCCAAAGCTTATCACACCTTTAATGGATGAATCTCAAAGGAAAACACAATCACCAACACCAAATCTCAAGGCACAAAGTCCTCAATTATCATAGCACTTTACTCTAAGTTATACGAAGCCTATCCTAAATGACCTGAACACTATGAAGGAACTCATGAAGAAAGTCTGTACCATGAGTTCTAACTCAAAAACATCAAATCAACCCACTGGAGAGCGACAACGCCTATAATACAAAGCCTCAAAAGGAGCCACATCAATACTAAAATAGGAGCTATTATTATATAAATATTTTACTAAAGCCAAATGCTTATCGCACTGACCACCAAAATCCATCACACAAGTGCGGAGCATATCCTACAAAACTTGTATAGTATACTCTGATTGATCGTTTGTCTAGGGGTGAAACATTATGCTAAGATCAACTCGAGTACCCAACTTATCCTAAAAAGTCTTCAATAGTGAGATATAAGCATAAAACCTCAATTTGAAATAATGGACATCAGCACACCATATAGACGCACAATCTCATGAATGTAAAAATGGGGCAACAACTCAGCACTGAATGATACCTAAACTGGAATAAAATAAGCTGACTTGGTCAATCCATCCTTTATAACCCAAACACTATTAAAACCATGAGATATAGGAGGCAAACAAGCCATAAAGTCCACAGTGATCCGTTCCCACTTACACTCGAAATGGGTAACATCTGAAGCAAACCACTATGTCTCATATGCTTGGCCTTCACATACTAACAACATAGGTAACAAGTCACAAAATCCACTATATCTCGACTCATACCATAATAGTAGTGCATTCTCAATTCAAGATATATCTTAGTCACACCTGGATGGATGGAATATTTGGATCAATGGACATCCTCTAAGATCAACCTAATCCAGACACCTACTCTCGGCACACAAACTAGCCTACAATCTACAAAACTCCATCTGAATCAAGTGAGGCTTTTTTAGCCTCCCAACTCAACACCTTATCTTGAATCTACCTTAATTTAATATTATCAAACTAATGAGCATAAATTTGCTCCATCAAAAAAGATCTAGCCTGCACAAATACCAAATCATGCCCAAGTGTTAAAATATCAAGACTAACTATGTGGTTAGATAAAGACTGAACTTCTAAGGATAAGGGCCTCTATTGGGTCAAGAGATGTGCCAAGATACCCATGCTAGCCAAATTTTGGCTCAAGACGTCTACAACCATATTAGACTTGCCCAGATAATAGAGAATAGTCAAGTCATAATCCTTAAGTAACTCAAGCCAATGATGCTATCTTATATTAAGATCTCGTTGGGTAAAGATGTACTGAAGGCTATGATGATCCAAGAAAATCTCACAACGGACTCCATATAAGTAGTGCCTCCACAACATCAAAGTAAATACAATCGCGTATAATTCTAAATCATGGGTAGGATAATTCATCTCATGAGGCTTCAACTGATAAGATACATAAGCAATAACCTTTCCCTTCTGCATTAACACAACACCCAATACAACACTTAAAGCATCAAAAATCATAGTAAGGCCCATGCCCTCCTTGGGAAAATTTAACATAGGAGCTGAAGCTAACCAATCCTTAAGATTTTGGAAGCTTGCATCACAAGCATAAAACCACAAAAAGGAAATCTTCTTTTGAGGCAACTTAGTCCAAGGAGCTGCTATAGAAGAGAAACCCTCAATAAAACACTGAGAATAACCTGCCAAGTCAACAAAACTCAGAATATCGATGGATAAAGTAGGTCTATCCCAATCATGAACCATGACTAGATAAATCATAATACCTTTTTTAGTCACAAAATGACCCAAGAAATAAATAGACTCCAATAATAAATTGTGCTTAGAGAACTTGGCATACAACTTCTCATCTCTCAAACTACGAAGCACAATCTATAAATGCTCCTCATGCTCAGCCTCACTATTGGATTGCACCAAGATACCATCTGTAAATACATTAACAAAGGAGTCAAGATATGGTTGAAACACATGGTTTATCAACTCTATGAACGCGACTGGGGCATTGGTCAACTTAAAGGACATGACCAAGAATTCATAATGACCATATAGAGTTTGAATAGTTTTCTTCGCAATATCCAAAGCTCTAATCCTCAAATGGAGATAACCAAATCTCAATTAAATCTTATAAAACACTGTAACACCCTAAAGTTGATCAAATAAATCATTAATATAAGAAAAAGGATAATTATTCTTAACTATCACCTTATTCAACTGCCAATAATTAATACAAATTTGCATAAACCTATACTTCTTCATAACAAACAAAATAGATGCACCCTAAGATGATACATTAGGTCGTATAAATCCCTTATCCAATAACTCGTGCAATTGATCCTTTAATTCCTTCAACTGGCTGGGGCCATCCTATAAGAAGGAATATAAATGGGCTTGGTGCCTATCTTAATATCAACATCAAAATCAATATCATGAACTGGAGGCATACCAGAAAATTCATAGAAAACACATTCATAAACTCACAAACAATGCCGACAAAATCAAAGGAAGAGGTGAAACAACATTAGTATTATGAATATGACCCAAATAAGCAAAACATTCCCTCTCAACTAGTCTACGAGCTTGAACATAAGAGATACCCTTCTTAGGACCAGAATAAAGCGTACCCTTCTAAGATATCCTTGGTATACCCGACGGAGCTAAAGTCACGATCTTAGCAAAACAAACTAAGATAGCATGATAAAAAGACAATCAATCCATATCCAAAATAATATCAAAATCAACCATATCTAACACAAGAAAATATACCCAAGTCTCATGACTCGAGAAAGTCATAACACAAGATTGATACACCCGGTCCACCAATAAAGAAAACTTATTAGGGTAGATACAGGAGTAGTCATGGCAAGTGGTTCACTAAAAAAATCAAAACCCAAAGCAAAATACATAGACTCATAGGAGAAAGTCAATTTAGGTCAAGTAACATAAAAGTATATCTAAAAAAATAGGGACTATATTTGTGATCATAGCATCAGAATTATTTGCCTCTGCCCTGATGAGTATAGCATAACACTGACCATGACTACCAACTAGATGAGTATCCCCATGGACACCACTATATACCAACCACCTCTACCTCTCGGTTCTCTTATAGCACCTTTATCTCTCACTACCAAAATAAGAGTAGCCCTAATCACATGCTGGGGATAGTCATTGGCCAAATAATTAACCTCATGACACATAAAATAGGATCTATATCCCACCTTAATAGGATAAGATACCACTAGGTGTAACACCCTGCATTTTGGGATAGAACAAAAACCATTATTTCTATGCGTAGATGACCCAAAAGCCATAAATCTAATGAAAATATAGTGTGTTAATCATTTATATAGTATGTGAATCTAGTTGGTCATGAGTTGAGATCATAGAGGTCCCTTAACTCAAGGACTAGTTGAAAGCTTTCCTATCGTTCACGTTTTAGTTAGCGTCAAAACTTGGATCAACTTCAATCAAACATAACTCCTTGTATATGATATACTAAGGGACATACTATATATCAAATAAAAGTTCTTTGAGTCCTCTTTCCAACTTCACTAATTTTGCCAAAATCTGATATCGGAGTAGAAATTATTGCTCATTTTACTTTTAAGTGTCTATCTGCAAAAATGTGACAACGAGGCTAATGCTTATCAGCTCTGTGTGACGGCCCGTAAGACCTGGTCATTATCCTAAGGCTGTAAATGGTGAAAACCAGCCCAAAAGTGATGACCTAGGTGATGACTTATCACCTGAGTGATGGCCCATCAACCCTGGTAGTCAACTGATGGAATTATATGATTTTTTTGGGTTTCTTAGGGGTATTTTGGTCTTTTCCCCACTCCAAAAACCTTTAACATGAATTAAATTGCCCCTTAAGATTGTTAATCAATCACTATCAGTTTTACAATATCAAAAACTTCCTCTTCACTCTCAAAATAAGATCAAACTAGGGTTTTCTTAAAGAACAAGAAATTCAAGAAAATCAAGCCTTAAGTTCAAGATTTCCAAGGAACGAATCAAGATTTGAGTTCTTTTCTTTAAACTAATTAATTTGAGGTATGTGGGGTTTATCCTAAAAACTACATGGGCTTGGAAATACTAGAACATGATTTAAAGATTTTCAAGCATGATTTTAGAAAAGGGTTTTGAAATACATAATTTTATTATGCAATATAAATGTTCAAATGCATTGTTGATTTGACCCTTAGGCCTTTCTCTTTAAATTGATATACATGTATATATATATGTATGAAAAATTCAGATTTGAAGTTTGTTTGAGATCATAAATTATGAAATTCCTCTCTTGTGATGATATTAAATTTGTGATCTTTTTGTGAATGATTTGATATGCATGATTTATGGCTTGAAAATAGTTTACTTAAATACCATAGTATTTTGAGCATGATTTTGAGATTTTGAGAGGGAGTTTCTTGATATAAATTGTTTTGTTAAAGAGAGTAAGATTTCCATAATATTAAAAATCTTGACATGACCACCTTGTATCATTTGAAATATTATCAAAGAGAGTTGCATACATGTGTTTACATGAGTATTTAAGGAAAGGGTGCTTCGAACTAATTTATTGATATGGTGGTCCCAAATTTATGTTTTTGAAATAGAGATTCTAATATGCTAATAATGGATCAGAGATGTTACTTGCAAGTCAATGGTATGACGATACCATAAGTATGTATGCCATAATAGAGTATGTTTTCAGAGTATGTCTTTAGAGAATGTTTTCAGAATATATTTTCAGAGAATGCATGTTTTAAAGAGTTAAAAATGGGCATAAAGAGGGTTAGGTGGTTAACCAAAGAAGTCTTGAGTTCATGTAACTCTTAACCTAAAACCGTATTTGCCGATACAGGTAGATTATTATTGTATGCTAGAAACGGCCATATGGCATAGTAGATTCAGATACTCCGACCCTTGTGGCACACTTGGGTTGGGGGCTTGGTTGCTGAGTTAATGGAAGATTCCATATAGCCCGTGGAATTATAGAATTTTAGGGTATGCCACCTAGCACAGAAATAAAACAAAGAGTGTGACAGAGTTCAGATGATTTTACAGTCTTTCAAAAATGCTTATGAGATTTCTTACTATATGATATATTTATGAACTATTTTAAATTTCTCTCATCTATGTTGAATACAAATTATTATTTTGGATTCGCTCTACGTACCAGTACATTTGTATTGACCCCTACCTCCCAGGGTCTAAAGTTAAGTTCAGAGGTTCTGCTAAGCCACAGAGTTTTCAGATAGCAGTGATGTGTGCAGTTGGTGAGCCTTCTTTATTTCAGAAGGCCTATGTCTTTTAGATTATGTTACTTATTATGGTTTTGGTCTACTTGGGGCCTTGTCCTAGTTTTCCAGATAGTTGTTATTTTCAGATATAGTAGAGATTTTGCAGACTGGTTCAGATGTTGTTTTGTTATTATTGGGGTTTTATCCTTCATTGTTAAATAAAATTTAGAGTATGACCATGTTTCTATATTCGATTATATTTCTGTATTTTCTTTTATTATATGACTGTTGTGCATGATTTCCAGATAGAGAAGGTCATTCCGGGCTTTCATGGTTTGGAATGTCCGTCACAATCAGGCCCCAGTTCGGGTCATGACACTAGGCCTGAATGTCCACCCTAAACTACTAAACCGAAAGATACGCCACTAAAACTCTACAAGGCTGGCAGCATTGACCTATCCTGATATCCATAAGAACTTTTAATATCTCTACCATGAGAAGACAAACCTTTGAACTCACCAAAACGATGCAACTTCTTGGCGCCACTCTGAGATGATCAAAGAATACCCTCTATCATCTTGGCATAATCCACAATACTCTAAAAATATGCCCAAAATACAACCATCTGAGACGTAGCCAACTGAAGGGAGACATCCAAATCCTTTACAAACTTCAACATCTTCTCAGAATCAGTGGAAATACTAGCATAAGAATATCTGGACAAGGCATGAAAGCATGCTTCATACTTTGCAACAGTCATGGAGCCCTGCACCAAATGATTAAACTTTTCACACATACGATCTCTCAAACTATAAGGCTTAATTCTCTCTATAAAAGCATCAATAAATTGATCCCAAGTAAACTCAAAGGCAACAAGGGGTCGATAACTAATAAATGACCTTCACCAATCGCTCGTACCATCTCTCAATTGATAGGTAGTATAAGCCACTCCATGCAACTAAAGATAATCAAAGTTATGTAAATTCTCTGACAATCAATCAAGAACTTATAGACGTCCTCACCCACAGCACCACCAAATCTAGGAGGACCCAAATGAGTAAATCTCTCAAAACCTTTTCTGATCCTCAGAAGACATCACTGTACTAGCAACAAAAGGAGGCATGGTAAATCTAGTAGGCTGAGATCCTGTCTGAGGAGGTAACATAGATGAAGGCTTAACTTCTGACCTCAGTGTAACATACTTAAATAGCAATGCTAATAAGGAATAATACTTAGTGTCTGAAGAGTACCCAAAATAGAAATATGCGTCACATGAGGATCAACACTAGGAGCTAAAGGAACATCCAGCATGACAAGAGGATGACTCTCTAAAAGGGTCAAAAAATGCACTAACAACTCATCTAAACCCGAGGTAGATAAACTCTGAGGAGCTGGGACTAGGACTGAACCAACACCTCCATCCTTCTCTACACAAGGCTCAGGGAAGAGTATCTTAGCACTCCTTCTAGATGGGTCTGATCCACAAACCCATACACTTCCTCAAGTTTTTCCAAGACTCAAGGCTCGCCCCTTGGAAAATCTTCATATATCTAACCTCGCGGGACCTAGTTAAAACCATTTGCACTGATAGAGTGAAACAAAACTCAAAATACAAGGTATATAAGAAATTTGGACGATAAGGAAAAATAAGGGAAGTTTCCAAAAGACATCCTATAGCCTCTCAAAGATAAATACGGACGTCTATGTACCAATCTGTGAGACTCTATAAGACATCCCGTTCTTATACCATTAATACCAATGAAACCAGGTTGCTCTAATACCAATTTTCAATGAACCAAAATCCAAAGGATCATAATGGCATTTGTTGTAGCGAACCTTAACAAGTAAGCCTATTACCCTAAATGATATACAAAAAGGGAAAAGACAATAATAACCCCATGTTAAGGCTTCTAGAACAAATCCAAACTGTAAAAGCATATTAAATGTAGAAGGAAACATAACAATATAGCAATAACTCCCAAAACCATGTGTCAACAGTATTAGACGTATCCCGTACAACTCGAATACAAAATAAATTCATAAGATATCTAAATAAAAGAGAAACTCCATCTCCAAAAGAGAAATAAAGACATAGTTTATAGAGAAAGGTAGTAGAAGACATCGAAATGCCAGAAAACCATCAACTACCCTAAAAGCTCCAATAATTGCTTGAATTAAGGAACATAGGGTACACTCGAATCTAAATCTGCACTAGATGGATATAGTAGGAGTGAGTACGGTACGCTTGTACTTAGTAGGTATCATAGGCCGATCGATCAAAGACAAAATAAAGTACAAAAAATACAGACTAATGGCTTGTCACTTGCAATAAAAATATGTCCTACAATGGTGGCCTACACCGCTTGCACTAATAGTTTTATAATATTACCATAAAGTACAACAACATATTAGATAGGGATACAAATATACACAATATCACATACAGGTAGAGCAAAATAGAAACATGTATATTCAAGATCATCAAGTACAAATAGATGAAGATACAATAATGAGATAACAACAAGTGAAGATATAGAACAAATAGATAGATAACAAGTCAATATGGCAATATAAGTACAACATATATACAATAAAGCAAGTGTAGTGTATATGATAATGATGATGATAATGATGCATGAGGTTGGAACAAAACTTTGAGATTGGCACACAACCTTAAGTTTGGCACACAACTTGAGTTTTAACACAACCTTAAGTTTGGACATAGCCTTGAGTTTGGCATCCAACCTTGAGATTAACCGGATTACATCTATGAAATCCATGTATAAATCAATAATCAAATTTGTTTTGAAGGTTAATTTAGTAAAACTGGTAATTATAAGATTAAAGCATTATTCAAGTGAAAATGACTGAATTAGGGTTTAAAATCAAGCCCTAAGATTTTTGGGGTTTTGAGAAATTAATCAAGAAATTTACTAAGAAAAGGGTGAATTCTCACCTTAAATTCATAAAAAAATCAACAAATACACATTAATCAAGCTTCTTAAGAACCCAGAAGCTCCACTTTTAATTTCTCACACTATTTTAGGTTGTAACTTTCAAGAGGCAAGGTGAAAGAATGAGAAAATGGGACAAAAAAGGTCTTTTTATACTTGTACCAGGTTACAGGGTCTTTAAGGCATAAATCGGCTTCCTCAAATGAGATTTATCCTTTGTTCATCGGGAACCTGTTGCGCCAGATTTTTAAGTCCAAAACAAACTTCGAAGGGATGCCCGAGACTTATTTGGAGTCCGATATATGCAAAAGAACTATGTAACCATACTAAATTTGACATTGAGACTCAATAGAGATAAAAAATTTCAAAATATGTTGTTTTCATATAGTTGACCCTAAAATCCAAAATTACAATTTTCCAAATCGAGGATCGAAATGAGGTGAAAAATCTATAAAACACACCCAAATATTTTACCACCCTAAAATTGACATTTTGGATATGACGGTGTAGTCTGTTTGGTCATCCATTGCATGGATCAAAAGTTAACCATATAGGTCCATAATAAGTCTCTCAAAGCCACCAAAAACCACAATATTGTATAAAAAGTACCAAAATGCATTGTGAACCATGCCAATCACCCCCACACCTCATAAATACTATAATATAACTATTGGAAGGGGTAAAATAGTCAAAACACACAAAAATATATATTTCATATATTTCATTAAATGTTTAAGTCGTTTCCACATAAGGGAAAGAGTAGAATTATACTACGACATAGTAAGGTTGGTACAACAACCTCTAGAAAAATAATTTGAGTACTATAAGAATCAAAGGTACAATAGTATTGAATTGAAAGACCATCCAAAATAGAAAAATGAGAGAAAGTCAGCTCTGGCTCTAAAAGTTCATCCTATCTCCAAACTTTGACCAGCATTACTACAGGCATCAATGATAGTAGAGAGTAATCAGATTTGTATCAGAAAAAGATGAAGAAGTGTAGTAAGAGTATCAAAACATTGGATACTCAGCAGAATTCATCGCCCAAACTAAAGTCAAGGAACAAGGAAAACCTAGAATAATGCTCCAAATATTGAAAATAAATAACTGAATAAATAATATCAATAATAACACAACTAACTATATCCTAACTGACTCCTATAAGACTAAAAGATGAAAATAAGAGTAATTAATCCACCCGAGCCCCCATAAAACCAGTGAATGCAATGAAGAAAGAAGTACTGACAGTAATAATCCCAAAGAATCCAAACCACAAACTGTAATTATAGCTTTTCCCATACCATAAAATCTGACCACAAATTGGATCCTCAATATTCACTAATAAGCTCTCAATATCAGACTCAATTGGAAATAATGTCTAATATGCCAGACTTCAACAGTAATTAGTATCATAGTTGCCAAACTCAAATGGTCTTAATATCATATTGTCGAACTTGAACTGGTATTAATATATAACTATGGTACAATTCCTGTTATAATCCCAAAAATGTCTAAGTGCTTTGTAAGGTTCTGAAATATAAATGAGATAATAAAAAAGAGACTCTTAGGCATAAAAGGAGCTAATTATGATATTAACCAAAAGTGGATCAGAGGGACCCACTTCTTACTCTTAAAAGCCTATTTTAAGATAATTTCTGCCCCAATCTAGACTAAAGTTTAAATTTCTGCTACAAGGTGCTAAATAAGTCCCATTGACTCCTAGAGTAGACATTCAATCTAAGGAATAGATGTATAGGTCAAATTAGCCTAAATTCGACTTACCAACTAGCTAAATAACCCAATTTTTTTTCTAAATATATAATTGATATGTAATTTACTAGTGCAAGACTTTCATAATATCTTACCAATATCATAATAAAGCTCAATCTATGAGAAGAGTAAGCCTAACCTACCTAGACATCAAAAAATGTCTGTTAAAGTCTACTAAATTGAAGATTTTTGCCTTCTGGAAGCCTCCACACAATGACACACTATCAAAATAGTAATCTACAAATTAATACATGAATAACAATACTCATGATGCATTTTTATGCTTCGGGTCCAAAATCGAGTTAAAATCCTATATAGGACCAGCTTGTTGAATCACAACTTTGAAATTTTCAACACGTCCCTCTATGATCAAGGATCACTTACTCTCTAGATTAAGTAAATTCTAAGCTTAAAACAAACCAAAATCAATCCATCAAGAAACTAGGAATTTATGACCAAATTGGAGAATTAAGTCAAGAATTAGATGGAAAATTACAAGGATTTCAATAAGGAAATGACTTTTTGAGTTCACCAACACCCCACTATCACCCAACAATCAATCTACCAATTTTCTATGCTCTCTCGATCTTAAAGGACTTTGGAACCTGAACAAAATAGGAGAAAATCAGGTGCAGAGGAGAATTTAATTCCCATACAGTTACTGCTTAAGCACTCACATTACTGCTTATGTGATCACCAATAATGAGACACATAGTTTCTTAAGCGGCTCTTGCACCTGGCCGACCTCCACTAAAGTGGACAACACATTTCTTAAATAACATGCGATAAAATGGTCACGCCCCCGCTAAAGAAACAGGGGTAGGGGGCAACTTATCCACTAAAGAGACTCTTTGGTTACTTAAGCTAACACCACTTAAGCAACCAAAGGTCCACTTAAACAGTTGCCCCAACAGAGTCCATGCACCAACTGAAACACTATTTTTGCCAAGTTTCCATCGACTACTCTGGATTTATTAGAAATACCATGAACATAAACGAACTATACTACCCTATAAAATTAGAAATTCCAAAATCAATGGCACCATCAAAACTTCCATCTGGAGTTATTTCGATGAAACATGGGCCCGACACCTAAGGGCTACTTTTTACCAAAGTCCATCACATAGCCTGAAATGAGTCAGAAAGCCTTGGAACCCAAATCAAAGATCCCTCTAGACTAAAATTAACCTTTTAGGTCTAATGGAAATATCATAATTGGCATACTAGGTCATTAACCAGAAGTTAATGCCCGATTGGAAATCATTATAAGTAAAGAATTAAAAAAGGAAATTGACTCTAAACACCAAATAAACTATGCAATAGACAAACTATCATCTCTAATAAGTCACACATAACTTGCAGTAGCTACAGGAAAGTTCTAAATAGCGAAAAGATAGCGAAATACAAAAATGATCTGAAGGGTCATTAAACAATCTTATCCTCCATAATTCAAATTATTATGATCTTCTTCGAGTAAAAAATATATATTTATTTTGTTTAAACAAATCAAATTATTTTGAGAAAATATTTTTGGAACTATTTTTTGGTTTAAATGAGCTTTATGGGACTTTACCTTATTTTCCCTTAAGTTGATTGAAATTCGAGTGTAAATAGGTGTAATTTCTTTATTTCTTGAAATAAATTAAAGTTGGTGTTAAAATAATTATTTTAAATTACTAAGACTGTGAAGCTTGTTTATTTAAATGATAGTATTGATTCATTTGTTAGTTTGATCCAAATTGGGCCTCTCCTCTCCTTATTTGACTACCGAACCAATCAAACCCCAGCCCAATACCAATTTATGAGCCAATTCATCCTACCCTATAATCCTCTTCTTCTTTACTTGAACACTGATACCAGCAAAACAATAACCCTAAATCATTCTCGAATATCAACCAAATGAAGAAACTAAGTCCAAAATGACACAACTTTTCAAAATCTATGCAATTTTCTTCCATTTTTATCTATCTCCATACGTCAGTGTATGTTATGCGTGTCATACCTCACAAAGGGTCTAGGCTGCTTTCTCAAGATTATCTTTTTTATCCAATCAATATATATTTAATCCATAAAGCGTTAGTATCGATCCAACTCACCGCAACCTTATCCTTCAAGTAATCTCAAAATTCCCTATAACAATTTTCTAAAAAGAAATCATGATTTCCTATATTGTCCAAATTGATTTTCAAATCACCACTCCCCTATATAAATTGCTCATCGATGAAAAATATGGTTAATAATTATTCAAAAAGAAAGAACTCCATAAGTAAGGGATTTTATTTTAAATGGTGAAAAATCTCATAAGTGAAGAATTTGGGTTTAAGAGTTTTTTGGAAAAGTGAATGATTTCATTAAGGCTCACAATTTCTATTTGATGCTATACAAGATCTAAGCAATTCATCATTTCATTTCTTCTTTTGATTATATTTTTACAGTTAGTTTTCCATAGATTTTAGTTTTATTCAAATAGTTGTTAATATGCTTAAGTTGTGATGATCATCTAGGTCACTTTCTATATTTTATGGTTTTTCTGCATCTAGAGCATTCCTATAGCTACTCCAAAAAATCATGATTTGTTAGGATTGACAGTTCGATTACCCGGTAGCTCGTTTGGTTTATATAGTCATTTTCATATTTTGGAGCTTTTGATGTTAACAAAATGGTTTCTAGCCAAAATTCTTGTACGAATGTCAATCTAACGTTTCATTAGTTTGCTAGGGTCCCAAGGATTTCAAACTTATTTTGGGTTATTGGGTGAATTTTGGTAAAAATAAAAATCTTGGGTGTGGAACCCATATTATGTTGATACAACCCAAATTGTTGGGTCGCGAGGGCATGTCGTAACCCAAAAATAAGGTCATGATAGAACTTATAGCTGCTTAGTCTTAGTAAGAAAGCCAATCACCCAAAAAAGAAAAAAATTCTCGACAAGTAACAACAATAATAAGACGATACTTCTAGAATAATGTTAGGACAACCCAAAACATAAGTAAAGCAAAATTTAAGAAATAACGGATGATCCTTAAAATTTGTTATACATCTTCCAAATAAAGAAAAGGTACAATGTCTTTCTCTAAAAATATGTAAGGACATAATAAAAGCAAGAGGAGGTCCAAAAGTTAACTTTGGTCCGTAGAGAAACCAAGTACCTCAAACACAATCACTAAAAAAGCACTATCATCCACCGCGTGTTATGCTCGAACTAGAATCTATGCCAAAATGGCATAGTAAGGATGACTACAGTCCATTTGTACTCAGTAGATATAATAGGCCGACTAAAAAAAGCAGAAAATTATATAAGTAGAGAAAAGTATGAGAATGTCACCTGTAAATAGAAAAGACCCAAATGGTAGCTCAAAACATCTCTATTAAGAGCTCTAGTATAGACATATATGCATACATAAATACATATATATATATATATATATATGTATGTATGTATGGAGAGAGAGAGAGAACTTTACAAATATAGACGAAGAGACAAAGAAACTAAACACAAGTGAATGAAAACTAAAGAAATCATGAAAGATGTATATGAAATACAATGCAATGATGATTAAATCAATAGCAAAAGTCATCACATAACTTTTTGTAAATACCTACTTAGATCGTAGCTCCCAAGATATGATCAATGGGGGTTTACAATTTATATATACTATAACCCATATCTCAAATACTGAACTAGACATGCATAAATTAAGCATAATTACGTGACTGGTCTGGTAGGATGAACTTACATTCTAAAGATGTATGTCTGATGCATGAATACATGTCTGAATGGATTAATGAATACATGACTAAATATACATGAACAGGAACATGAGGACATGACTAATTCTAAATCGTGATACATAAACTAAATTGATTTCTAGGATATGCGTTATGATAGGGGAATGGTCATACGACTGAGATTGGGACTTGAGGGTCAACTATAAGGACCCATTACTTTAACTGGATTGGCTACGTGAAGAGAAAATGAAAGGTTTAGATCAAGATAGCTCGCGGGTTATAGTTTATCTACCCTTGGGATGCTATGTCCCTCAAGAATGCTGACTTGGCTGAGATACTAAGGAAAAGTATAAGACGATGCATGGGGAACCTATGAACAAAATTGTGACTGGATATCTGGGATCTGAAACTGAGGCATTAATATGTAAATGGGAGATCTGTAACATACCAATGACCACTTCTAGAGAACTTTCTTGATCGTGTTTGGAATGAAGTGCATAAAACCTATTTAGGCATTGCCCACTGGTAGCACTGGAAGCGGCACCTTGTTGATTTAGGCAACCTGACTGAGGATAATCTCTACTTTGTTTCCTAGACGGCCATACTGAAAACAAACATCACTGCAACCTCTGCACACACCCTTATGATTCTTACACACTCTTCGTAAAATAGATTAGTACGACCTTTGCTTATGATATCTTAGGTCTTCGATACACTAGCTGAAGATGGAGCTGGGACTGAAGAATTTGGACAAAACTGGGAACGGTTACACTTTTTGACTTAGGCTGACTAAAATTAAGGCTACTTATTCTAGCCCTCTCATTCTCTCTCTCGTTTTTCTTAAGCTTATGCTCTTCAATCCATTAAGCAAGGACCATAAGCCTAGATATGTCCATCTTCTTAATCAATATTATTGTTCTGCACTTCGTAACCATACTATTTAATTCCCCAAATACAAACTTGCTCATTTTGGACCTATTGTCTGCCACTGCATAGAGACCATACCTGGATAACTGAATAAACTTAAGGGAATACTTCTTTATGCTCATACTGCATTATCTGAGATTAATGAACTCTAACACTTTGGCTTCTCTCAGCTCTAAGGGAAAGAATCTATCTATGAAGGTAGCAAACTCTTCCCACTCTATAGGCTCTGCATCTATACATTTGTCTACCTTCCACTGATTAAACCATGTTGGGCTACATCTTGTATTTGATAGGTGGATAACTCTGCTCTCTCACTGAAATTCACTCCCATGATGTTTGTGACTTTCATAACCTGATCGAGGAACTCTTGTGGGTCCTCTTCTAACTTAGATCCTGTAAAGAAAGGAGGATTCCTCTGGGTGAAGTCCCTAATTTCGGTTGAAGTAGTATTAGCCACTAGGTAGTCAGAATAGTAGCTGGTTATTCATTCTGGGTTGCTACCGAATTGTCTAGTGTAGTGAATACAACTCTGAATTATCCGTGAGAAACATGTTTGTCCAGCTGATCTACCTGAATGGGTTGAGGGGCTGACTGTTTTTTGATTCTTCTTTCATTAGTCCTTTTGGGAGGCATGTTTTGTAAATGAAAGGAAGAATTATATTAGACTAAAAGATTAACTTGGTCTCATGCTCACTCGTACAACATGAATACTGAAAGAAGGGAAACTTTTCCTAAAAATATCTCATAGTCTTCTGTCCATAAGTGTGGTGGACTATACACCCATGCATAATACTCTACGCGATATGGCATTTTAGACTCCCTAGAACCCTATTGAACCGTAGGCTCTGATATCAAGTTTGTAATGACCTGAGTCAGCACTCTGGACATTACACAGTTCTTGCAACCCCGAGGGACCATAAGCTAACCCATAAACGATATTTGTTGTGAGCACTAAAAAATAATATTATAATAAATACGGAATAATGGGATGAAATGCCATAAGATTCAAAACATCTAAAATACCTATAAAATATAACATATGTAAAATTGAATATTTTCTGAAAATCTAGTCTGAAAAGCCTCTAACTGAATCTGTCTAAAAGTGGAGTTGATGGGACAATTCTCCAACTAACTCCATTTACTAAAATACTACTAAGCTAAAGTACTAAAATAAAAGCATATCCTCGATAGACGAGGACTCACTGCTAAATCTTCTACTGCGGGTGAAACTGGCTAAGCGCGGTTAAGAACCTAAGCGTTCAAACCTATAATATGAAATATCATAGCACAAAAAATAGGTAAGCAGTCAGTACGTGGAAATATACTGGTATGCTAAATGAGGTAAGGATGAATGCATGGGTTCATATTCATGAACAATAGCTAAATAATATGCAAGAGTTGGATAGCATACATGTAGGATCTGTAACTACTGGTCCTAATGTGTATACTGGGACTGAGTATACTGGAACTCAATTTTATAACTAATAACTAAATATATTAATAATCTGGGATCACTAATAATCTAAATTACTATTAACTGAGGATAGTATCTGACAGTCCTGACATTATAGAATGACTGACTTCTATTCTAACATCTAACTGACATGCCCCAATATAAACTAAAAGGGGTCCAATTTATGACCCCAATTAGAAGGGTGTCAGTACCGCGCCACGGGTAAAGACATGCTGAACAGTAAACTCTACTGGTAGGTTCCCTAATTGAGAATGGTGCTACCTTTTACTGGAAGGTAGAGCATCTTATCAAACCTCAATTGGCAGGTATGATGTCTCCACCTACACTGACTACGTAGTTTTAGAATACAAGGATTGCTTCTAAGGATCACACCCACTGATGGCAGGTGATCCCCTATCCGTGGGTTCACTCGATGTTGAATCGTACTCCCAACTAAAAGGCACAAAACTGTTGTACTGGACTGAACTGGACTGAATTCACTAAGATTGCTGAGTTTTCCTAAGTTTTGTAACTGACTGAATTATGTAACGGACTGAGAGTGCTACTGATCATGACATGACTAATAATATTCTGCAACTAAGTCTGGCTCTAGGTAAAAAACTAATTTGTTGGGTATTAGATACCCCTAGGACTCGATAGCATGTAAAGTAAAGCAAAGCATAATCTTGAATAACACAACAATTTTCACTTGGTCATAATTCATTCATAGAGACATTCCATCAAACACTTGTATTGCATTAATTTGTACATGAATGGGGAATATTGTTAGCATGATATATACCAATATTTTATTCTCATAGATAATTTTTCAAACACATAAAAATAATACTTGGTTCATTAAACCATAAACACTTAGGGTTAACATAGTTATAATAATCAACTATCAAATTAAATTGTTTATCATGAATGTAATGTAATACAACACATGCTAGAACCAATTCTTGGAACTTGTAATCTAAATCATGGATTAAACTGAAACAACATCATGAACATGAATTCACTCTAATTCAAACATAGAAATCATAAATCTTGTATATTGAAAAAGGATTCTTGGGCTTCAGGAAAGGTAAGGATCCAGGAATGAACATCTAACATATACCTTAATTTGATGAGTTCTTGGAGAAAATCTTGGGATTGACCTTGATTCTTGAGAGATACGGTTTGTTTTGTTGATAGAGAACTACCTTATAATATTAGGGAAAAGTGAATAATTAAGGGTTTTACACATTTTTAGGGCTTAAATCCCACATCTTGGCGGAATAAAATCATGGGAAAAGATTGTTTTAACCCTGGGCACAACTTTAATTTGTTGAGAAATTTTCTCGATCTGGACCCCAGGCGCGACGTGCCACTATCGCGCCAAGCTACTGGAAAATGAAAATTGGGAAATTGCATAGTGGTGCGACGTGGTGGAATCACGTTAGTACACTTAAAATTGACAATTATAAAATTATCCTATGGCGTGTGCATCAATATCGTGGAGCAACACTAGAAATTGACAATTGCCATTTTAACAAGCTCTGCAATGCACTACTGGAGTGAATGATGATGTTTAACGACTGAAACTTAAAATTGTCATAACTTCTTACCCAGTTGTTGGATTTAGGCAAATTTTATAACGTTGGACAGCTAATTGAATTTCCTACGCAATGGCAGGCTCAAATCTGATAATTAATAAGTATTCCAAAAATTTTCCTAAACCCATGTACTAAGGGTTATTATAAGCTACGGAAATGCAGGGTATAATAATATCTCCCCCTTGGGAATATTCATCCTTAAATGTGGATAGTTAAGATAAGAGAGTACATACAGAATGAGTTTATGTACTAAACTAGACATACATAACTGAAGCTTAATTACATAACTGGTTTGGTAGACTAAACTTACATTCTGAACATGCATGTCTGATGTATGAATACATATCTGAACGGATTAATGAATATGTGACTGAATATGCGTGAACGGGAACATGAGGACATGACTAAGTCTAAATCGTCATACATAAACTGAATTGATTTCTTAGATATGTGTCATGATAAGGGAATGGTCATACGACTGAGATTGGGACTTGATGGTCAACTATAAGGACCCATTACTTCAATTGGATTTGCTATGTGAAGAGAAAATAGAAGGTTTAGATCATGATAGCTCGGGGGTTATAGTTCATCTCCCCCTTGGGATGCTATATCTCTCAAGGATGCTGACTTGGATGAGATATTAAGGAAAAGTATGAGACGATGCATGGGGCACCTACGAACTAAATCATGACTAAATATCTGGGATGTGAAACTGAGGCATTAATATATAAATGGGAGATCTGTAACATACCAATGGCCACATCAGGAGAACTTTCTTTATCTTATCTAGACTGAAGTGCATAAAACATATTTAGGCATTGCCCACTGGTGGCATTGGAAGATGTACCGTGTTGATTTAGGCAACCTGACTGAGCTGAAGGAAGACTACACTGACCCTGAGAACCTGACTGAGGACAATCTCTACTTTGTGGCCTGGATTTCCATACCCAAAACAAATATCACTGCCATCTCTGCATACACCCTTATGATTCTTACCACACTCTCCACAAAATGTAATAGTACGACCATTGCTTATGATAGCCTGGGTCATCGGTAAACTAGTTGAAGATGAAGCTGGGATTGAAGACTTTGGATGAAACTGGGAATAGTTACCACCTTTTTACTTAGGCTGACAGAAATTAAGCTACCTTTTCTAGCCCTCTTCTTCTCTCTTTCCTTCTTCTTAAGCTTATGCTCCTTAATCTGTTGAGCATGGACCATAAGCCTAGATATGTCCATCTTCTTAATCAACATTGTTGTTCTGCACTTCTTAACCACACTATTTGATACCCCAGATACGAACTTGCTCATTCTGGACCTATTGTCTGCAACTATATGGGGAGCATACCTGGCTAACTAAATAAACTTAAGGGATTATTCCTTTACGCTCATACTACATTATCTAAGATTAATAAACTTTAACACTTTGGCTTCTCTCAGCTCTAAGGAAAAGAATATGTCTAGGAAGGTAGTAGCAAACTCTTCCCACTCTATAGGCTATGCATCAATATATCTATCTACCTTCCACTGATTAAACCATGTTGAGCTACATCTTGTATCTGATAGGTGGCTAACTCGGCACTCTCACTGGAAGCCACTACCATGATGTTTGTGACTTTCTAAACGTGATCAAGGAACTCGGTGGATCCTCTTCTGACTTAGATCTCATAAAGAAAGGAGGATTCCTCTGGGTGAAGTCCCAAATTCTGGTTGTAGCAGTATTGGCCACAGGGTAGTAGGAATAGTAGTTGGTTGTTCATTCTGGGTAGCGACCTAATTGGCTAGAGTAGTGAATGCAGCTGTGAATTCTCTGTGAGAGACTTGTTTGTCTAGGGGATCTTTCTGAATGGGCTAAGGGGCTGACTGGCTTTTGATTCTTCTTTCATTAGTCCTTTTGGGAGGCATGTTATGTAAACAAAAGGAAGAAGCATATTAGATTGAGAGATTAACTTTATCTCATGCTCACTTGTACAACATAAATACTGAAAGAAGGGAAACTTTTCCTAAAAACATCTCATAGCCTCTTGTCCATAAGTGTGGGCCACTACATACCCATGCACAATACTCTACACGATGTGGCTTTTTAGACTCCCTAGGACTCTATTGAACCTTAGGCTCTAATACCAAGTTTGTAATGACCCAACTTAGCACTCTAGACACTATACAGTGCTTACGACCCCAAAAGACCACAAGCTAACCCATAAACGATATTTGTTGTGAGCACTAAACAATAATACTAAAATAAATACAGAATAATAGGCTAAAATTTCATAAGATTCAAAACATCTAAAATACTTATAAAATATAATATCTGTAAAATTGAATATTCTCTGATAATCTAGTCTGAAAAGCCTCTAATTGAATATGTCTAAAAGTGGAGTTGATGGGATAATTCTCCAACTAACTCCATCTACTAAAATACTGCTAAGATAAAGTACAAAAATAAAAGCATGTCCTCGATAGATGAGGACTCACTGTTAAATCTTCTACTACTGGCTGAATCTGGCTAAGTGCGGTCTGGAACCTAAGCATTCGAACCTATAATATAAAATATCATAGCACAAGAAATGGGTAAGCGGTCAGTATGTGGGAATGTACTGGTATACTAAATGAGGTAAGGCTGAATGCATGGGTTCATATACATGAACAATAACTAACTCAATGATATGCTAGAGTTGGATTAGCATACATGAAGGATCTGTAACTACTGGAAATACTATGCATACTGGGACTGAGTATACTGGAACTCAGTTTGATAACTGATAACTGAATCTACATAACTAACTAATATCTATTATGAAGACTAAGATCAAAACTAAAACTGTGGGAGATAATTATCTAACTGACATGCCCTGATCTGAACTAAAAGGGGTCCAATATATAAACCCAATTGAAAGGGTGTCAGTACCATGCCACAGGTAAAGATAAGTTGAAAAGTAACCCTCTACTGGTAGGTTCCCTATTCTAGAACGGTGTTACCCTCTATTGGTAGGTAGAGCACCTCATCAAACCTCAATTGCCAGGTGTGATGTCTCCACCTACACTGGCTACGTAGTTTCAGAATGCAAGGATTGCTTCTAAGGATTACACCCTCTGCTAGCAGGTGATCCCCTATTCTTGGGTTCACTTGGTGCTTAATCCTACTACAGCTAATAGACACTCAACAGATATACTGGACTGAAATAAACTAAATTCACTAAGATTACTGAGTTTTCCTAAGTTTTGTAACTGACTGAATTCTACTGAGTTATGTAACAGACTGAGAGTGCTACTGATCGTGACATAACTGATAATATTCTGTAACTAATACTGGCTCTAGCTAAACAGCTAATTTGTTGGGTATTAAATACCCCCAGGACTCGATAGCATGAAACGTAAAGCAAAGGATAATCTTTAATAACATAACAATGTTCACTTGGTCATAATTCATTCATAGAGACATTCCATCAAACACTTTTAATGCATTAACTTTTAAATGAATGGGGAATATATGTTAGCATGCTATATGCCATTATTATATTTTTATAGATAATTTATCAAACACATAAAAAGCATACTTGGTTAATTAAATCATAAAAACTTAGGGTTAACATGGTTAAAACAATAAAATTGAAAAATTAAAGGGTTTATCATGAATATCATGTAATTCAACACATGCTAGAACCAATTCTTAGAACTTGTAATCTAAATCATGGATTAAACTGAAACAACATCATGAACATGAATTCAATCTAATTTAAACATGGAAATCATAAATCATAAATCTTGTATATTGGAAAAGGATTCTTGGGCTTCATGGAAGGTAAGGATCCATGAATGAAAATCTAACATACCTTAATTTGATGAGTTCCTGGAGAAATTCTTGGGATTGACCTCGATTCTTGAGAGCTAGGGTTTGTTTTCTTGAGAGAGAACTATATTTTGATTTTAGGGAAAAGTGAATAATGTAGGGTTTTAAACATTTTTAGGGCTTAAATACCACATTTTGATGGAATAAAATCATAGGAAAAGACTATTTTAACCCTGGGCCCAACTTTAATTTTTTGGGAAATTTTCTCGATCTGGACCCCTGGTGTGACGCGTCACTATTTATCCAAGCCACTGGAAAATGACGACTGGGATATTGCATGGTGGCGCGACACGGTGGTGTCACTTTGCCACTTTGTTTGTGAACTAAAAGTGCACCGTGACGTGGTAGAATCACATTGGTACACTGGAAATTGACAATTATGAATGGGGTCTATGGCGTGATGCACCAATATTATAGAGCAATACTAGAAATTGACAGTTGCTATTTTAACAAACTTTGCGATGCGCTGCTGGCCTGAATGACGATGTTTAACAACTGAAACTTAAAATCACCATAACTTCTTACCCAGTTGTCGGATTTTGGCAAATTTTATATCATTGGAAAGCTAATTGAATTTATTATGCAATGACAGGATCAAATCTAAAAATAGTAAGTATTACAAATATTTTATTTAGGATAATCCATGTACTGAGGATTAATCTAGGCTAGGGAAATACGGGGTATTACACAACCTAATCGGAATTTAAGTGACTGCACCAGCTGAGTCCACCAGCTAGAGACTTGGAATAATTTTGAGTCTTCATTAACCCCTCAAGATTTATTGGGTGTCCCATATACACAAAAAAAATATGCTACCCGATCAAATTCTATATTTCAAAATCAATGGCATGGTTGAAATTTCCATTCAAGGTCGCTTGGATGAAAAGTGGATCCCATACCTAATTGCCATTTTTATTAACTTTTGGTCAATCATCCAGAATAAGTCTAGAAGCCTTGGGACCCGAATGAAAGGTCCACCATGCCTAAAATTGATTTTCTAGATATGTTGGAATTGTCAGAATCGGCATATGAGGTTCTTTAGCTCAACTTTTCACTCAGTAGCCAATTTTAACTAGAAATGACTTTAAAACAAAAAATGGGCTCTAAAAAACAAACAAACTACTTTGTAACCAAAATGCCAGCTCTAGCAAGTCATAACTGACTAAGGTAGCTATAGGAAAGCTATCAATGGTGAAGATAGATAGAAATATAAAAAAAGACATAGAGGGTCATTACTTTAGGCCAGGGGATCCTTGGTTTGGGTATCGAGGCTTTCGAACCCATTTTGAGCTATTAGATATAAATTACTAAAATATAGTTTCTTGGGTTGTGGGCCCTATTTTTTATTAAGATTACCCTGAATACAAATTTGACATGTCGATGAGGCAGAAATATCAATTTGGTATAGTAGCATAGTTTGTTTGCACGTATGGAATTCCAAATAAATTTTGACATTGGAGTTCATTGGGACTAGATAAACTTAGATTGTGAAAAGTATTTGGTGCAACCACTTAAGAGGCTAGGGGATCGCTTAAGAAATGAACATTTTTTCGATCCTAGACCATTTTAGATAAGGTGGCCAACCTAGGCCGATCCACTATAATAGCTTCTCAGGCGATTTAGCGGTATCCGCTTAGAGGCCCTTGACCACTTTAGTAGACTTGGCCAACTTAGGAAGGGTCGCTTTAGTGACACTTGGGTGCTTAAGCATTTATTTATCCATGTAAGTGACCATCACTAGTATTATATATATATTTCCATTCCCTTTCTTCTCCACTTTTATAAAAGTGCATCCAACAATAGAGACCTCTATAAACTCAAAAATTGGGTGATAATTATTTTTTTGAGGTTTGGACTAGCTCAGAAATCCAATTGTGAGCCTGATACCTTTGAATTTTTGTAATCTTTTTCTTAATTTCTTGCTTAATTCACTATTTTAATTATTCATTTTGGGTTATTATTGGGACTAATTCTGGGATTTTTTAAGCCAGGATTTAGCTATATTTGGTTTTTTAAATAGCATGAAAGCTCTCAAATATCTCTCAAAAAGGAAAAGCTCTAATTTAGAGGATTCAATGAGTATTTCATGGCGTCCAGGTAGGATAGGTTTATCATATCTTTATAGTGAGATTATTTATGGTATTATTATGTTATTATGATAGTTTTGGGCAAGTAGTTTTAGCTCGATTATTAATTAGTATTTTTACAGTTTATTAAGTTTGTTAGGGCTACATTTCAATAGATTTCGAGCCTATTATTCCCTTAGAACTATGTTGTATCCTCGATTCAAGCTAGTATTAGTAGTATTAGTACCTTGAAATAGAAATGGAAAGTGTTAGACTAGACTTTGTTAGTTTTAGTTTTCTAAAGGCCATGGTGGGTCCAACTATCATTTTTAGCAATTATACTTAGCTTGAAGACTCTTCAGGCTTAATTATACTCTTGAATATGATTTTAGTCTTTTACCTTGGGATGGATTTGAGCTAGACTTGACATTTATCCTATTTTTACCCTTAATCCTTGGATAAAGTAGTATTTGACTGGGATCATTTTATCTTGACATAGTAATTGGGACCCACCTGGAGTTAGTTGACTTATTCTCTCCATATTAGAATTTTTTACCTTATTGTCTAGAAATAATCTTTGAAACATTAAAGTTCTTCCCTTTATCTAGATATGCTTATGTTTTCATAAATCCATTTAAAATTTGTTGCGAGCTTGGCATATGCTTTATTTTTACTATTATTATGAGTTCTGACATAAATCTGACCTTAGTTACAATTAGGATTTGATATTAATTTTATAGTTGAGATTGGATGCTTATTACATCTCTAGTTTTCTTGATATGATATGGCTATTATGAGTTTTAATTTGATTTCAACATTTGGTTATAATATGATTGGGGTGTTCTGGTATTGATTATGGTTGTTCTGGTATTATTGATAGTGATACTGAGTTTTATTGTACATGATTTATGTGTCCTCTTGTTATTACCCACTATTTCTAATGGCAGGTGACCTCGATTATTATCCATTAGTGTCAGTTCAAGCCCAGTGCATATTTGAGTAGTTTTATCATGGATTTGGAATCATATGGTTACCTGATATTGGTTCAGCTATTGTTACCTATGCATTTTACTTTAGTTACTTCTTGTATACACCCGCCAACTTATGGGGGCTCGCTAGTGTTAATTGTCTTCTTTTGTATCTCTTTTAGACTTACAACAGACTAGTTGGGTTATATTTAACTTTTCTTTCTTATAGTTGAGTTGTTCATTTCTAATATGGCGCTTATTTATTTCTTTTATTTCTCATGCTTAGCTCAGTTGAATTTATATTTCTACCTATGTTACTTCTGACATAGCTTATACTCTCGCATTATATTTATGCTCTTACTATATTGATCTCACTCGATCGATGATGCCTATTGAGTACCCATTTTCTTTGTACTCATACTACAGTTCTGTATCATTTTCTTAATGCATATTTCAGTAAGAGCAACCAACATTAACTCTATCCTCAGGCCTTGAAGTTGATTTAGAGATAAGGTAAGCTTTCTAGAGTTTGAGGCTGATCCTTCTTCATCTATTCTAGTTATAGTCTTTTGCATTCTAATACTATTGTATATACATGTGTATTTTGGATTCTATCTAGAACTCTAATTTTGGGCTGTAATGACTCTAGTACCGACCTTACTAGGTTTTAGGAGGGATTTATTTTATTATTTATCATTTTCCCCATATGTACAATATGTTATGTATCTATTTATATTTCTCTAATTTGTTTACTTTGTTTTTGTACTGATTTCTTTCCTATTTTCATTAATTTTTTCCTGTTAGCCCATTACTTATCCAGAAAATTACATAGGATAACCCCAAAAATGGATGGCTTTGACGTTTTGAACTCCATAAGAAAAGTCTTTAAAGACTAGTCTTCCTTCTTTTTTTGTATAGTTTAAGTATATTTTTGCCCCTCTACACCTCAAATATTTTTAAATTTTTCATTCTCATTTGTCTCTCAACTTCTATTTTAATTCTTTGTACCTTAACATTTATTTTTGTTCTTGCTTTAATTCATTTGTCTGAACTTTATGTTTTTTACTTTTTCCTCTTTTTTCCTCAAACATTTTTTATATTTTCATTTATCTCTCTTTTGTAAATTCATCGGTCTCAATCTTAATTTTTATTTTTTATATTTTATTTTTTTTATCATTTCTTATTTCTTCATTTTTTTCTTTTTCAATTTTCTCAAACTTTATTTTTATTTTTTCTTCTCATGCTTGTTTTTCTCAATCTTTTTCTCCCCTTTTTTGTTATTTATTCTTCTTCTTTTTTTCTTAACCTTTATTTTCTTCTTGTCTTTTTTTTTCTCAATCTCTCTTTTTATTTCTTATTTTTTGTTCCCTTTTTTATTTTCTCAATTTCTATTATCTTTTGCTAATATATAAAAGGTTGGATAATCCATAAAGGGATATTCTTTTTTTGATATCAAAGAAAATTTAATTGCATAAATTTAAGAGCATGGCTTGTTATTAGGATGTCCTTTGGGACAAATCTTACCTCTATGGCAAAAATTATAGAACAACTCATAAATCAAAACACAATATGGTAGTGTCAAGTCGTACTTGTGGAGCATAACTTATTAGTTGAAAATCATTGAGTAAATCATACTTCGAAGGCAAGAGTTATGAAACATCTAACAAATTAAGAAACAATGAGGTAGTGTCAACACTTATTGGGAGTAACTTGTTCTTTTGGAAGGTTCTTGGGCTTTTTCTTGTCTTAAAGGCAAGATTAATAGAGCATCATATAAATCAAGACACAAAATAATAGTGTCAACTATTGTCCATGGGGCATAACTTGTCGACTAAGTCTTGCCTCTAAGGTTAAAATACTAGTTTTGGCCCTTAGAAAATTTCTTGAGTTTGAGCTTCTAGACATCATAGACTTGATGGTACTTGTCGCATGACGTATGATGTGGGTACGACTTATGGTCCTTAATTCGTATAATGATCAGTGTGTTTTGGTTGGATTCTGTCAAACGTACGAATGGACATCATCCTAGTCGTATGGTAGGGTGCGAAAAGTATGATGCCAAATTATATGATGTCCTATGTTTAACCTAATCGATCCTATTCTACCTAGGGTATGATTCTAGGGTACCACTCGTATTATTAGATATGATTTAGTCCTTGTGGTTGTATGTTTGATAGTGTTGGGTTCCAAGTTATTTCCTAGGGTATGAGTGGTGGGTACCAATCATATGTTATGGGTATGGTTTGAGAGGTATGGTTGTACCCTCCTGTGTACTATTTTTTAGATTTTAAGTTAAGTGTATTCCAGACAATTCCCACCCAAAACCCCTTATGTCCCTATGTCTTAACATCTATTCTGGCCTCTCACAACACACTTTGAAAGATCAAAATACTCCATAAACTCTCTCTAAACTCTGTTTTGAAAATTGGACTAGGGTTTTGACAAGGTGTTTATCAAGTGGCTCAAGAGTCAAGTTCTTTCTATGAATATTCATGAATAAGGAATGTGACTCTTCCCTCATTGTTAGTTCTAAAATATCATGTGTTTTAAACATTAATTATGATTAGTTAATTGTGGTTTTGAAAACCAATATTGAGGGTCTTGTTGCATATTCCTGAGTATTGTTTACTTTAGGTGTAAATTGTGTTTATACATGTTTTTTATGATGGTTTGCACATGTGGGTGCTTGGTAATTTTGGTTTAAACAATTGCATAATGGTTCACTCTAAACGTGATGGTTTTTACTTTGGTTTTGTCTTGGTAATGGTATACCCTCAAAGTGTTTATAAAAATCCCTAAGAAAATAAATTAGTCAAATGGTGTTTTGAACTACGACATCAACCTAATGAATATGAATGGTTGGTAAATGGTTTTGTGAAGTCTTTATTGGCCATGTGATAATTTAAATAGTAACCTTGGTGGTTTAATTAGCTAAAAGGGTTTGAGTTCCTAAACATTAAATTTATTCATGTCTTTACTATATAATGGGTTCGAATCCTTAAATGTTTATTTGAATTTATGGCTTTGTATAGATAATGGGTTCGAGTCCCAAAGTCAAATGATAATGGTTATTACATGATGTACGTTTGCAAGTGGTATTGGTATGACGATACCAACGAAGTGCCTTTGGTAAGAAATTGGCTTAATGGTTGTGTTTGTGAAATGGTGGTTTTGAATTAGGCTTTCAAGCGGGATGTGTAGCCGTGAGATAAAAGTGGTGTCTGAAGGAATAACAATGGAAATTGCGGTAGTCAATGCAGGTGTCTTTATGACTTGGTGGTTTAAGTCCCCCAAATGAATATATTAATGGGAGGTTCGAGTCCCTATATACATGTATTGGTACTTAAGTCACCTTGATTATGAAAGAAGGTTTGAATTCCCTAAATAAGTATATATGGTTATGGTATTCTCTGGTTCATGCAGCTATATGCACAGGGGCCTTTCCAACTAAGGGAGAGATGGGCCCATATTGCCTGTAGGTGCCTTATATTATGATAGTTATGCTCCACAGCCTAGGTTAATAATTTCATTGTTCATGCTAATCTTGTCTTTACCCTAGCATAGTATATATGTATATATAAATTACATTGGTTATGTACATTTGATCATTGGTTTTAAATTGCTAGCATTATTTTATCTTATCATTTAGTTACATGCTAGCGCTCCAACTGCTAACCATATTCGATGTTGTATCCCCATACGATATATGTGTTGGTCATACTATTAACCCTTCTGATCAGTGACTTGGATACGGGGATCGCTTGGGTTTTACTTGAAGTGGTGAACTTCCATAATTTGGAAGGCTCCATTTATTAATTCAAGTTTCTTTTGTATTTACTGGTTCAGACTTGTATATTGGTTTTGGCTATGGTCGGGGACATGTCCCGACTTGATAATCTTGTTTTATTTTAGAGGCTTTGTATAGACAAACTGTGAACTTGGGTATGTTATAGAATAATTCTGGATTTGGTTATTGTTTTAAAGTTTGTTGATTAGTTGGGTTGGGATTAGGGGTGATCTCCAATTCTTGTTTTTCTTGGGACGACTATTATGACAAAGCCCAGGTTTGGGTCCTATCAATTTTGTATCAGATCCTAGGTTCATGGTCAATTAGGTATCCATAAAGCAATGCCAAGTAGAGTCTCTTTAATGGTTGTGCAGCACCCACACTTATACGAATAGAGGCTATGAGACATATAGAAATATTTCACTTTCTTATGGTCTTATTTTGGATATAGAGTCTAAGGTCTAGGATTGTTTTGATTTCTGTTCACTCGTCTTTCAAATCATGTCTTCAAGAAGATCTGATATTCATTCAAACTCTTCTATCCTGTCTAGGGATAATGCTGATAGGACACACTGTACTTCTGGAGTCCAAACCCGGTCAAGGACCACTGCATTTGACTATCCTCGTGGGGTTCCACCGATCCCCACTTGTCCTACTCTTGAGGACTACACTCATACTCAGTCTTCATAAAGAGAGGCTACTGATGTTGAGTTTTGTCGCTCTATTACCCTATTTACTTAGTTAGTAGCTTCTCAGTCTGAGCGGTGGTATTCCTATTACTCTATCTTCTAAGGCCACAAGGGTTGTCCAGTTCATGAGGTTGTATTCTCTTATCTTTATTGGTACTAATGTTGAGGAGGATCCTCAAAGTTTCATTAATAAAATGGAGAAGGTCTTTTGGATTATGTATGTTTCAGAGTTTAAGGTATTGAGTTTGTTGCCTATCAATTTAAAAATATGGCATACTAGTAGTACGAGGAGTAGGAATAGTTGAGGGGCAAGGATTTGGGTTCTGCCTTGTGGGTGGATTTCTCTGGTGCATTTCTGGAGAGAAATTTGGGTTCTGCCTTGTGGGTGGATTTCTCTAGTGCATTTCTGGACCACTTTTTTCCACAGGAGTTATAGAAAGCAAAAGCGAAAGAGTTTTTGAATCTAAGGTAAGGTAGGATATGTATCAAGGTGTATGTCTTTAAATTTCATCATTTTTTCAGGTATGCACCTAAGTTGGTCCCTAGCATGAGAGCTAGAATGTGTAAGTTTGCTTTAGTATTATCTCATGAGTTGATCCATGAGAGTAAGGCTACTTTGTTGATTAAAGGCATGGATATATCCAGATTGGTTATGTATATACAGCAGGTAGAGAAAGAGAAGAGGAAACAAGCTAAGTTTAGTAAGAGGTAGGGGAAGAAATTTTGGCCTTCTAATCAAAGTGGTAGAGATGGTGGTAAGTGGCAAAAGAAGAAGTAGATGAGTTCTAGTTCTTTATCCATGGCTAGTGCTCCTTACTAGAAGTCATTGTGTGATCATTGGTCTCATCATGATGGTGGGTTATGGGCATAAGGTGCCCAATCTCAAGCTAGTGGGGCTTAGTCAGATCTATCCCACCCTCTTTGTAGATTTTATGGGCGATCGCACTGTGTGTTCTATGAGGAAGGGAAGAATAGATGTTTTTAATGCGGTGAAATTGGTCATATGTAGCATGATTATCATTATAAAATGGCTTCTAGGGATAACAAGGTTCCAAATGGCTCTTTATCTGCCCCTGTATCAAAAGGTGCAGCTTCTACATCAGTTTTTACTTCTGGTACCGGCGCTGGACAAAATCAATTACATGGTCTTGTATCTCGTAAAGAATTTGAGGCATCCCCCAGTGTTTTTACTGGTATGTTTAAACTATTCTCCTGTGACAAGTATTATTTACTTGGTCCAGGGTCCACTCTTTCTTATGTGACCCTATTTATGGCTGTGCATTTTAGTTTTGATCTTGAATTTATTTTTGATCCTTTTTCTTATCTACATCGATTGGTGACTCTATTATTGGTAAAAGAGTCTATAGGGGTGTATGGTATCTGTTATTGGTAGATAAACTCTTATGGATTTGATAGAGTTGGATATGGTTGACTCTGATGTCATATTGAGCATGGAATGGTTACACACGTGCTATACTTCTTTAGATTGTCAAACATGTAAGGTCATGTTTAAATTCCCTAATTGTTGACACCTAATTTTTGTCCTCCATAATTCAATTTAATTGTGAGTTTCTTCGATTTTCAAATAAAATCACAACAATTATTTTTTCCAAATAAATGCATTTTAAAATAGGTATTTGGGCTAAATTTATCATTTAAGTGATAATTATATATTTTCGTATTTGCATTTACGAGATTGTATAAATGATGTTATTGAAATGAACATTTTCATCAAAGTTGGACTTTAAATTAAGGATTATTTGAAAAATAAATTTAAATAATTAAATCTTGATTTAAATATAATTTATTCTTACAAATAATTTATTTGGAGAAATACTTGTTTGGTTTTATTAAACGAAGAAGCTCGAGATTTAACAAGGGATTAATTTGCATCTAATTTCAATTGAATTTAATCAATCTATTTAAATTTGGACCTTAATTGAAATCAATTTGGCCATAATTTCAATGCAATTGGTTGATTGAGTTTAATTAGGCTAAATTTTAAATGAAATGGCCTAAAGTCTTATTCTTTTTGACTATTTAATAAATAACCTAACCTATCCATATCCTAATTTAATTGAGGGTTATTTTAAATTAATCCCCAATTTCTTGAGGCCCAACATGCACTCCAACCCATTAAAACCCACCTAACCCTCTCAACAGCCCAATACACACCACCTGAGACCTAGTCTGGCCCAATTCCCTTTATCCCTTATTTCATTCTTCTTCAAACCAACAAAAAACCAAAAACAACAATGGACGCGTACAAGAAGAAGCAAAAATCCCACAACTTCATCAACCCTTCCTGAACTGACCCGTAACCTGCACATCCTTAGCCCTTACCACGCGTCCCACGTAAACTCATTCGTGAAAGCCTAGAAGCTTCCGAAAATTGGTGAGTTGGCTTCTCCAACGAATCAATTCCGTAAATCTCGGGCACCATGGTATAAATTTATACCTATCTGGATGATTTTCATTGGTTTGGGGTATATTTTGATTTACTCAATTTATTATTGGTCCACCCATTTCGATTTAAGAAGAAAAATCCAAAAGGGAGTACCATTTTTGTGGATGAAAACAAAACTAAAAGAAAGGGGGAATGGAAATTTTGAATTTCAAAATCTCCTTCAAAAATCTCTGATTGAACCCCTAATTCGTCTTCTATATAAACACCCTTGGTGTCACAGTTTAGGGGGTCAGAAAAATTAAAGGTTGGAGGAGGGTTAGAAACCTTAGGGTTTGAAAATTGTTTGAAGAAATTAGGTCGAGAATTTTTCTTTTGGTTTCGAGATTTTTTGTTCTAGGGTTCTGAATTGGGGAATTTTTTCTTTTCTTTCCCTCCTAGGTTCTCTATGAGGAGTTCTCCTAAAAGATGATAAGGGAGAAAATTTCAGGGCTCGAAGGAGGAGGGTTTGAAACTTCTAGGGTGTAAAAATCTAAGGAGAGATGAATTTTTTTTGCTGTTTAGGGATCTTCTTGATTCTTTCTTTCTCTTTTGGAGTTGGAAATTCTTTGGGAAAAATTCTAAGTGGTGGTGGTTGTGATTTTGACAAAAGTTTGAGTCCCGTTTGCTGCCACGAAACAGGTAACTCCCCGATCCATCGAATTTCGTTCATTTCTGCTTCATCTCAATCTTCTCTAGTTATAAGTTTTATAGCTATACTGCTTGCTGGGTTGTCTGTTGTTGGATGTTTTGAAGACTATAGGTTGTTGTCTTACCAAAAAAAAACATTATTGATTGATTTTTGATCGAATACTCTCACGTTTGTGTAACCACTTAAGGTTTGTGTAGCTAACCTTGTTAAAGTGTCGTGACTTAATAGTCTTCAGGTGGATAATATGTGGTTTTAGCTGACTTTATGTCAAATTTCATGTTTTGATTATTTTCATTTTTGGATTGATGGTTTTCGGTTGTAGCTGACTTTACAGTAAAGTGGCATGTTTTGACGGTTTTCGGGCTGAAGGTATATTGTTATAGTTGATTCCTATGTTAAAGTTTGGTGTTTGGCTAGTTTCAATTCAATGGTGCCTTGGTTTTGTAGTTGAGGATTTTTGCTTTGATCTTATTCATTAGTTCGAACTAAGGATGTTTTGTACGTATTTGACGTCATATTATTTGTCGTCATTAGTTGATGTTGTTGAACTGGTAGTGTCATTAATCGGACTTTCTCTTGAGTCTTTAGCTTGTTCTATGACAAAGAACACGAGGATATTTCTAATAAAAGTAGTGAATCCCATGATTCCTTGATGTTCATTTTGACTGTTACACTCATTTTGAGTTTGTCAAAAGAGTATGAGGTTGATATTTGTGCCTATCCATCTCCCTTTTGGCTTTATTTTTTCTCTTGAACTCATTGCCAATATGTGGTCGGGATAGGGAGATGGATGCGCTAGTTGTGAATTTGGAGTAAGACTCTTCAAAGAAAATAGTCCAATTTGGTTTATACGTCCACCTCGCTTCTTTTCGTGTTCACTCTGTCTCTTGACTAGGACGCGGGGGCGGGGGGGGGGGGGGAGCTATGTTTATGTACTCGATCCCCAAAACAATTTGCACATAATTTTCTCTTCATCTCTACTAACTTGTTAACATCACATAGTCTTGGTATGGATCGGTTTATCTGAAGTGAATGGCTGCATTCCGATTTTAGTATTGGGAAAGTTAATAGTTTCTTGGTTCAAGTGAGAATTTGCTTGCTTCCATTGTTTGGTTTGTCTTGTATATTGTTTGACGTAAAAGAATAGAGTTAAAACAAATTTGTCTTAGTTCATTTGTAGTGTAAATTTATCTTTTTTTGACCTTCAGCTCTTCGGTCTTGTATTACGGTTAAACACTTTGATGGGTAGTTGATGAAATTTCCTTAGCCTCCATGTGTTTCTTTTCATTGATAAGTTTGTGAAGTTGTATGTTTGTCACAAAGGGAATTGGTTGGGGTTTACTACTAACGTACGATCCTCTAATAAGTATTGCAACATTTAATAGCATAGAAGAAAAAACCAACATCATATCCTACTCTCAATTAAATAACTAATAAATTAGGTCAAGAAGAGTGCCTTTTCTTTTACTGGAATCCTTTCATCCATATACACGCCTCCATGCAAAGCCACTAGGGTGTAATATATAGTGCTCCCTTCAATATTTATGTTAAAAATTTAAAATCATTAGATATGAGTGTTTGTTCAGTGAGCTTGCACCTAAGCTTTCATTTTATGCTCGGGTATGGGTTAGTGATTTAAGAATTTCCTTTGTTGTCAGAATAATTTGTTTCTATGAACATATATTAATTCCTATACTTTTCTTTTCTTCGCATGAATACGCCCTGGAGTTCAAGCGTACTCATTCCCCTTACATTTCTTAATGGGCCAGTGAGGCCCATCATCATTGAGTCAAGCCCAAAGTTCTAAGCTCAAAAGTGATCCTATGGCACATAAATGCGTGGAGTTGGAAAAGAAGAATAAATTAAAGTCCCATTCTTGAAGTGGCGATGAGACCTGTGTCTCCTTTATATTTATTTATTTGTCATTGTTACTTATTTTTTGTCTTATTTATTCCTTCAATTATTTATTTGGGTCTCGAAGCCAAAGTTGTATCTTAATACAGGTGGAGCAATACTCGAGCCAAAAGCTCGAAAGCTAGACTAGGGCATGTGAAATGGGTCGAAGGCCCAATTAGACTAGGATAGGTTTTCTTGGTTTGGACCAATGGCCTAAATCCCTCATTTCCTTCCCTTCCCCTCTTCTTTATGATTGTTTGCCTTATGTGTTTTGCGAACCTAGTTAAATCCTTAGTTAAGTCGCTAAAAAACTGATTTTGTATAAACACAAAAATATTGCTAAAATCGGTTTTCTTTTCAAAAATCAACTTCTCAAAGTTAATTAAATACGTTTTCAAACAGTCCGAATAATCGCAAGTTAGCGGACGTTTTAGGTGCCTAACACCTTCCTAAAACGTTAATAGGGACCACTCATCTTGAATCTCTGACTTAAAATGATTTTCCTATTTTGAATCGTTTCAAGTAACTTTTATAAGGGTTTCTTAATTACTTTTCAAAATTAAGTGGTGACTTTCATAAGTCAAAATTTCTCTGCAAAACAGAAATGGTGGCTCTGCTGGGGAATTTAATTAGGCTCTAACCAAATATTTTATTTCGTCTTTGATTAACTGTTTATGTGTTTATGTGTTTCGATTATGTAAAGTTTAATTATCGCATCTTATGGCATTTCCTGCATCTTATAGACTATTTTAGGGTTTTGGGGATGTCCCAGCCCTTGTTGTTCAATTCCAAAATGTGTTGGAAATATGAATAGCTTATCAGCACGTGAGTCATCTGACATTGTTCATATTTTTAAACTCAATTTGTCCGCTTAAGAACCAGTGTCCAAGCCCACTTTAGACGCCGAGGATAGAACGAAATCAAAACCCTATTTTAGGCATATGCCTAGGACGACCCAATATCGAGCGGGGTATGGGGCCCATTAGAATACCTGCCCTACGTCTATTGACCCTGAGTCAATTATATACGAACCATATTTAAGTGTTGAAGAAAATGTATGCCTGTCTAATTTAATCCATTATCCTTTGGGGGTCGGGAAAAAGCTTGATTTACTTACTTTCGTGAGAAGAATTGAAGCAAGTTAAGCAAGAAATTGATCGATTTGGGAGGTTGCATCTAAGGCACAATTTTAGCGTCGAAGGATGTCACCAATATGAGAAGTGGACAATGCTAAGAAGGCAAAGACAGACGAATGAGCCTCCAGTAGCTAGTTTTCTATTTCCCCTGCACGGGAACTTATCCCTTTTCATGTTATTTTCCTTTTTCCCCAAAGATTGTATCCCTCTTTTGTTATCTTTTGTACTCATTTATGCCCGTTTTGTGTCTATATAAGTTGGGGGGGGGGGGGAATGGATTGGCTTTAGGGAAGGAAATACTTTCTTCAAAAATCGTTAGGCTTGAACCCTTGGCTCAAAAACGGTCACCCCAGTTAGGATACACATTATTATAATGTTTTGTGTGCTTGTGGTGTTTGTTTGGATCAAAGGCAAGTTTATCCACTATGCTCCTATGGATGAATTTGTCAAGGACTCAAACAATTCTATATGGTTATTTTCTTTCAAATATTTTGTATTACTTATCACATATGAAAACTAACACATCTGCCTTTAAGCTGTTTTACTTTACAGATAATAGAAATTACTCCATGTTGATATAAGATGGCAGAACATTCCCACTTCACCCGATCGAAAGCGTACAAAATCCCATCCTCGGACCATCATTCAAAAATGATAGGAAATGATGAAGAAAGTGCACTGGCTATCTGGGATAATCTAATAGCGGAACAGAATGAGATGATTGCGGAACTTGCAAGAAAATTAGAATTTCTTCAGGAGGAAATAAATCACACTCGAGAATTGGCTAACTTGTCCATCACCGTCAATGCCCCTGCTCCGGGGGGACACGGGACTCCACTCCAAATCCCTCCCCTTAGTACCTCTTTTCTCTGGGACCAACCAACTAACGTATCATCCGGCTTCGCTCCTCCATTTGTCCAAAATACTAATCGTGAAAATATTTCAGATGCCTACCATCCACAAAATCCATCCGCAACCCCACAGAACCCGTCTTCGAATCCATTCCCAAATCCTCAAAACACATTCTTAAATCAACAAAACGCATTCCTAAATCCTTAAGATTTACTCCCAAATCCACAAAATACAGCAAACCTACCTTCGAATCCACCAAATTCATTTCCAAATACACAAAATCCCTCTAATATTCCACCAAACTACTTACAAGGCCCACATAACCACCCTAATTTCCAAATTGTTCTCCCCACTTACCAACCAAATTTCTTTCATCCACAAAATCAAGCCTCCTTTCTAAATCCCCTTTAGGCCATTGTATCCCCTAACACCTATGAACCCCTTCCTAATCCCGAGTTGGACTATTATGAGGAGAAGGAGAAAGAGTGAAGGATTGAGCCTGAAAGGAATTTGCTACCTATGAAGGAAGAGATCATGAGGATCAAAGAGTCTCATGGAGCCAGGGACCACGACGGTTGGGGGTATGATGACTTATGTGTTCACTCAGGAGTAGACCTACCAGATGGGTACAAAGTCCCTAAGTTTGAAATGTTTAACGGTACCGAAAACCCAATGACCCATCTGAGAAAGTACTGTGAGCAACTGGTAGGGATAGGGAAGAACGAGGCATTATTGATGCTCCTATTCAGCCAAGGTTTAAGACGTGAAGCCTTAGATTGGTTCATGTCTCAGGAGCCAAAAAGATGGACTAGTTGGAAAGCATTGGACAAGGGTTTCCTTGATAGGTTTGCATTCAACATTGAATTAGTCCTGAACTGGTATTCAGTAGATCGAATCAAATAGAAGAGTGATGAGAGTTTTTGAGACTATGCCTTTCGTTAGAGGAAAGAAGCTGCCAAAGTGGAATAAATTATATTTGTTTTCTCTCACGCACAGGAAGGAGAATTTTATACCAGGATGGTATCCGCTATTCGAGCAACTTTCGCAGATTTAGTAAAGATTGGGGAATCATTACAGGAAGGCATACGAACAGGAAAAATTGCCAAAACCCCAACATCATTTGAATCTTCTGCATTTTCAAAGAAGAAAAGAGAGGATGCGACTGCAGTCTATACTAATTCGGTTGATAAGTTAAGGAGGAAATTCAAGCCTAGGAATACTCTTTCCTCATCATCATCATCAAGTTTTCAGCCTGTATTCTACGCTCAACCCCAGTGCCATGTTCCACAGCCAAATTATCAGCCTCATACGTAAGCTACTTTTCCAAATAACTAAATAAACGTCCAAACATCTCAAAATTATCATCAAGAATCTCCTCCCATAAATCAGAAGCATTATAACCCTCCATGTCCAAAATTCGAAAAAAAAAACTCCCCAAAACTTCACGCCACTAGCTGAAAGTCATACCTAGATTTTCGGAAGATTAATAAAAGCTGGTTATTTACAATCGATCCAGTCAAAGCCTATCGATCCCAACTCCCAGTTTTATCATCCCGATCAAAATTGTGCCTATCATTCAGGAGAAACAGGGCATAGTACTGAGGACTGTATTAACTTGAAACATAAGATCCAAGATTTGATCGATCAGAAGGTCATCACCTTCAGTCGTCAACACCAAATGTTAATAGTAATTTGTTTCCTAACCATGGGGGGCCTACAGTTAACATGGTTGAAATAAAGAGTGAATGGGCGTCTAGCAAGGCCATCGCTAAGGTAAATTCAGAAGGACTCAAAAGAATAGAAGAGGTGGAGAAGATAGAGAAAGTTGCGGCCGCCTTAAGTAAGAATTTGGAAGGAATTATCAAGCCTGTTATGGTCCCAAAAAAAGCTTTTAAGCATGGAATAGAGTACCAACCAAGAAAGGAAGATGAGATCGAATATAATTCAAAGGAGAGTCCGTCTAAACCATTGCCACTCCTGCACCAATCATTTCCCGTGCATGAGATGTCAAATGATGATGGCCTTGGGGATGGGATAGAAAATCTATTCGAGGGATGCAATGCTATACCAGAAGATTTTCCAAAGTCTGACGAAGTGAACAAGATTGCACTAGGGGAAGCCTTGCCAAACTGGACTTCCACTCCACTCATAACCCGTCCCCTATCATGGTAGATGAAAGGGCGATTACTAATGGTTTTTAAAATTGGTGATGATCTGGGGGAGGGCCCGCGATCCACCCTTTACATCATAAATTTCCTTTTTGTATTTTTACTACTTTTAAAAAGGCATGGGCCTACACTCGTGTGGGTCATGATCCATAGTTTTTATTTATTTTCAAAAAGCCCTCCCTTTATTTAAGAAGTTATCTTTTAAATATGATTATCTAGCATGGTTTATTTTGCTAGCAATAATTTAAAAACCTGCTAATGTCATATCATGTCAAGGGTTAGACGAACAAGACTAAGGAAATAATGATGAACAAAAAAGGTGATGAAGAGCAGTTATTAGTAGATACAGAGGAATATGAAAATCAAAAGAAGCCCAACCTGGAGGAGCCCTAATCCTACCTGAGATGGATGGTGAAGAGTTGACCAAACCAATCAATTCTAATGCGGTAAAGATATATCATGCTTGAAAGATGTTATAGTTTTTATTTCTTGGCTTATTTGTAATTACCTTTATAATAGTATCAATTTTATGATGTGTAATCGCCTAGAATCCTTTCCCTTTATGTACGAATTACGTTTGACCTGAATTCCCAAGAAAAGGATACGTAGGTGGCCTATTCGGCTTCGGTCAACCCCTTAGGATAACTTATCCTTTTCTATTATGTATGAACTACGTGGTGACCTGAATTCCCAATAAAAGTGATACGTAGGCGGTCTATGTCATCTTTGATCAACCCATTAATTTCTTTTGAATATCCCTAGCATAGGCCTGAACTACGTTTGACCAGATTCCTACTTCAACGGGATATGTAGGCGCCCCAACGGCTCGGTCATATAACCCTAGGAAATGAAAATTAGGGCAGAATTTTCGAGAAGGAATCTCAAAAATTCACAAGAGAAGATCGACATCCAACAAAGAGAATGAAGATCAGCAAGACTTCGGATCCACTTAGATTGGTATTATCTCTAACAAGTTTAAACTAGGTAAGAAATTTTGAGGAGGACCTCTAAATTTTCACCAAATGTCGAAACATATTCCAAATTACCCATATCCAGAGGCTAAAGTCAAGCTTTGGAAGCCACCAACTGTAACAAAGTCTGGGTAGACTCAATTTTTGGCTATGATAGAACTACTTGAAGAAACCTTCCAACAATGATCATGAGTTTTGGAGACCATCAGTCGAATATAGTCAAAACCACGAGGAAGACGTTCGTTGAACTAGTACATGACATGACTGGCAGAGATGTTCTAAAGTTTTACAGAAGTTTTCAAAATTATTTTTCAAAAATTTAAGACTATTTTTCAAAAATCTTATGACTCACTTATTTACTATTTGCCTAGACATCATTTGGGATGGAGTGTCAGGGTGGAAGTCCCGACATGGTGGAATGCCCAAGAGATAGCAAGGAGCAAATCAAGGATCGAAGGAGGTCAACACAGAGTAATTTCATTCAAACTAATCATTTTTCAGTTTTCAGGGTTCAATATACAAAATGAGGGTCTCGTTCAAAAATTCCCGAGCAAAATGGGAGCCACAACATAGCATTAATACCCAAGAATGGTATTTTAGGGTACCCCTAAAAATATGTTTAACGCCCATTTATTGAGGAACTTTTGATTTGTCCATCTCATTTCTTGAGATCGTAGGCGACAATAAAAGCTCTTTGTCTTCTTTACACATATTGTATTTAGAAGTTTCCTAAAAATAGTCGCTAGTAAAAGCGACTTTGTGTCTACTAATCATCTACCTTGAGTACAGGTGCATGTAGAAAGTAGGACGCTGACAAATGAGGTCAGGGCTACTGCATACTATCGCCATAAGGGCTATTGCATATCACCGCCATAATGGCTATTGGATATCATCGCCATAATAGCTATTGCATATCATAACCATAAGGGCTATTGTATATCATCGCCATAATGGCTATTGCATATCATCTTCACAATAGTTGTTGCATATCATCGCCACAATGATTGTTGCATATCATCGCCACAATGGCTATTGCATATCTTCACCACAACGGCTATTGCATATCATTGCCGAGAGGGCTATTTCATATCATTGCCTAGAGGGCCATTACATATCATTTTTGAGATGGCCATTGTATATCATTGTTGAGAAGGCCATTGCATATCATCGCTAAGAGGGCCATTGCATATCATTGCCAAGAGGGCCATTTCATATCATTGCCGCAAGGTCCATTACATATCATTGCTGAAAGGTCCATTACATATCATTGCTGAAAGGGCCATTATATATTATTGCCGAAAGGGCCATTTGATATTATTGTCGCAAGGTCCATTACATATCATTGCCGCATGGTCTATCATATATTATTTATACATGGGCCATTGAATATCATTGCCAAGAGGTCCATCTCATACCATCACCCAAGAAGGCTATTCATATATCTGTTGACACGCTAGACACAGTGCTGGTGTCGAGGATATCATCATCATTCAATATATCTGTCGACACGCTAGACACAACGCTGGTGTAGAGAATATCCTTAGCATTCAATATATCTGTTGACATAAGACATAATACTGGCATCAAGGATGTCATCATATTTTTATGAATCAACATCTGAATACATTAAGAGCACACGATTTGGAGGGACGCCTTCAGGTCGCTATCTAAGGATGAATTATATATAAGATTTCTTAGTAATTGACAATTTGAAGGTCATCTATAAGTCATATTATTTGAAATAGGATAATGTGCAAGATCACTTATGAGTTGATAGCCTGTAGGTCATCCGTAAGCCACAATAACATCCTAACCAGAGAATATGCAAGATTGTCAAATTGATACATCCAATGGTTCTCTATAAGCCGCGCCATATCCAAGATCAATTATGTGTAAGATTACCCAAAGATGATCAATTTAAGGGATTATCTACAAGTCATATTATATCCAAGGTCGGATGATGTGCAGGAACACCTGAAAGCTAGCAATTGGAGGGATATCTGTAAGTCATCTCTTATCCAAAGTTAGATGATGTGCAGGATTACCTAAAGGCTAGTAACTCAAAGGATATCTATAAGTCACCTCGTATCCAACATCAAATAATGTACAAGATTATCCAAAGATTGAAAAATCAAGGGAAATTTATAAGTCTTATCAATACAAAGAATGCGCAAGACCTACCCGAGATCATATGGAAAAATTTATTGTCAATTACCGAAGAAGTCATCGTTCCACATACAACAAGCATTATAGGTGACCAAAAAGGTAGCCCCTTCGACGCAAGATTACACGATTATAGGGACCATTCTGCATAAAGTATCGTCGATATCCAAGAGAGTCACCCCACTTTGAAGAAATATTCGCTCGATAAATAAGCTAATTATGCAATAATAAAGATGGTTTTTGTGTCTATTATTACAAGCTATTTCCTGCCAAATAGGTACAAGAAAGGACGACCTTTGTTTTTTAGGTGACAACTCACGTGGAGATATGGTAAAAAACTATATGCCTCCTTCGTGAATTATGCTTATTACTAATAACTTTTGTTTGAAACATTGTCGAGTACATCCGAGAGGATGAAAATCTCAAATCAAAAACACAGGTGTGGACGACTCCAAAAAGGATGCAGCATAACGTGGAAATCTTTCTTAGTAGCAAAATGGGACATAGTCTAGAGAGGAACGCCAAACTCTCTGGATGCAAGCTAAAGGATGATCACCACCACCATCCTAACACACCCCTATTAAAAGGCATGTGGGTGTGTTTTTGGGATATTCCGGTTTCAGATTCACCATTGAGATATTTCTAAACTCATACCGAGGGTAAACTTCTCTTTCCTTCAAATTTGAGTGATACGAAACCTAGAGTTTTCGAAATTATAGCCAGGAAAATTCTTACCTATGGATGTGAAGAGCTCCACATTCATGGTTAAGAGGTTACAAGCTTCTTTTTCATAACTCGAACAACTCATCACCCATTTTGAGCTAAAGATCGTCTGAAATAAAAGACTATCTTTTCTACCGATTGAGTTGAACTACAAGTAGTCTGATTCCCTAAAATCTTGGGGATATGTAGGCTGGGATCTATGTATAAAACTCGACTGTATTCCAACCTCCCCCCAAATCCCTTTATTCTCCAGCTTTTTGGTTTTAACTAAAAACTCTAAAACAGTGATAGTTGGTGAATTTTCTTGAAAAATCCTGCTTTAAATCAAGCGTTATGAACTACAAGTGGCCTTCATTCTCATGTAACCTGGGATATGTAGGAAACCTGATACCAAGGTTCGACCATAACTATAAAAGCAAAGGGAGGTTGACATTCCTAATTTTTGTCCGACCATAACTATAAAACTCGTGCGAAAACCAACCTCCTCTAGATTCGAATTTGTGGTCGGACAAAAATTAGGAATGTCAACCTCCCTTTGCCCAGGATTACTTACATACATCCTACCCAAAGGAAGGGGACAGTTGTTGACACCTAATTTTTTCCCTCCATAATCCAATTTAATTTCGAGTTTCTTCGATTTTCAAATAAAATCACAACAATTATTTATTCCAAATAAATGCATTTTAAAATAGGTATTTGAGATAAATTTATCATTTAAGTGATCATTATATATTTTCGTATTTGCATTTATGAGATTGTATAAATGATGTCATTTAAATAAATATTTTCATCAAAGTTGGACTTTAAATTAAGGATTATTTGAAAAATAAATTTAAATGATTAAATCCTAATCTAAATATAATTTATTATTACAAATAATTTAGTTGGAGAAATGCTTGTTTGATTTTATTAAACCAAGAAGCTCGAGATTTAACAAGGGATTAATTCGCATCTAATTTCAATTGAATTTAGTCAATCTATTTAAATTTGGACCTTAATTGAAATCAATTTGGCTATAATTTCAATGCAATTGGTCGATTGAGTTTAATTAGGATAAATTTTAAATGAAATGGCCTAAAGTCTCTTTCTTTTTGACTATTTAATAAATAGCCTAACCTATCCATATCCTAATTTAATTGAGGTTTATTTTAAATTAATCCCTAATTTCCTGAGGCCTAACATGCACTCCAACCCATTAAAACCCACCTAACCCTCTCAACAACCCAATACATACCACTTGCGATCCGGTCCGGCCCAATTCCCTTTATCCCTTATTTCCTTTTTCTTTCAAACCAATAGAAAACCAAAAACAACAGTGGACGCATACAAGAAGAATCAAAAATTCCACATCACAACTTCATCAAACCTTCCCCAACCGACCCGTAACCTGCACGTCCTTAGCCCTCACCATGCATCCCATGCAAACTTGTTTGTGAAAGCCTAGAAGCTTCTGAAAATAGGTGAGTTGGCTTCTCTAACGAAGCAATTCCGCAAATCTCAGGTACCATGGTACAAATTCGTACCTATCTGGTCGATTTTCATTGGTTTGGGGTATATTTTGATTTACTCAATTTGTTATTGGTCCACCCATTTTGATTTAAGAATAAAAATCCAAAAGGAAGTACCATTTTTGTGGATGAAAACAAAACCAAAAGAAAGGGGGAATGGAAATTTTGAATTTCAAAATCTCCTTCAAAAATCTCCTATTTACCCCTAATTCATCTTCTATATAAAGACCCTTGGGGTCATAGTTTAGGGCGTCGGAAAAATTAAAAGTTGGAGGAGGGTTAGAAACCTTCGGGTTTGAAAATTATTTGAAGAAATTAGGTCGAGAATTTTTCTGTTGGTTTCGAGAGTTTTTGTTCTAGGGTTCTAAATTGGGGAATTTTTCCTTTTCTTTCCCTCCTTGGTTCTCTGTGAGAAGTTCTCCTAAAAGATGATAAGTGAGAAAATTTTAGGGCTTGAAGGAGAAGCATTCGAAACTTCTAGGGTGTAGAAATCTAAAGAGAGAAGAATTTTTGTCACTGCTTAGGGATCTTCTTGATTCTTTTATTTCTCTTTTGGAGTTGGAAATTCTTTGGGAAAAATTCTAAGTGGTGGTGGTTACGATTTTGATAAAAGTTTAAGTCCTGTTTGCTGCCGCAAAACAGGTAACTCCCCGTTCCATCGAATTTTGTTCATTTCTACTTCATCTCAATCTTCTCTAGTTATAAGCTCTTTAGCGATACTGCTTGTTGGGTTGTCTATTGTTGGAAGTTTTGAAGACTGTAGGTTTTTGTCTTAACGAAAAAAACATTATTCATTGATTTTTGATCGAATACTCTCATGTTTGTGTAACCACTTAAGGTTTGTGCAGCTGACCTTGTTAAAGTGTCATGACTTAATAGTCTTCAGGTGGATAATATGTGGATTTAGCTGACTTTATGTCAAATTTCATGGTTTAATCATTTTCATTTTTGGATTGATGGTATTCGATTGTAGTTGACTTTATAGTAAAGTTGTACGCTTTGATAGTTTTCAGGCTGAAAGTATATTGTTATAGTTGATTCCTATGTTAAAGTTGTGTGTTTGGCTAGTGTCAGTTCAACGGTGTCTTGGTTTTGTAGTTGAGGATTTTTTCTTTGATTTTATTCATTAGTTCAAACTAAAGATGTTTTGTGTGTCTTTGATGTCATCTTATTTATCGTCATTAGTTGATGTTGTTGAACTGGTAGTATCATTAATCGGACTTCCTGTTGATTCTTTGGCTTCTTCTATGACAAAGAACACGAGGATATGTCTAATAGAAGTAGTGAATCCCATGATTCCTCAATGATCGTTTGGACTGTTAAACTCATTTTGAGTTTGTCAAAAGAGGATGAGGATGATATTTGTGCCCATCTATCTCCCTTTTGGCTTTATTTTGTCTCTTGAACTCGTTGCCAATATATGGTCGGGATAGGGAGACGGATGCGCTAGTTGCGAATTTGGAGTAAGTCTTTTAAAAGAAAATATCCAATTTTATCTTCCTTATGGGAATGGAGTGTCACAGTTTTTGGTTTCTTTGAATATCTGCTGATTGGATGAAATTTATGTTTATACGTCCACCTCAATTCTTTTCGTGTTCACTCTGTCTCTTGACTAGGATGGGGGGAAGGCTATGTTTATGCATGCAATCCCCGAAGTGACTTGCAAATCATTTTCTCTTTATCTCTACTAATTTGTTAACATCACATAGTCTTGGTATGGATCGGTTTATCGAATGTGATTGGTTGTATTCCGATTTTAGTATTGGGAAAGTTAATAGTTTCTTGGTTCAAGTGAGAATTCTTTGCTTCCATTGATTAGTTTTTCTTGTATATTGTGCGACATAAAAGAATAGAGTTGAAACAGATTTGTCTTTGTTCATCTGTAGTGTAAATTTATCTTTTTTTTACCTTCAGCTCTTTGGTCTGGTATTACAGTTAAACAATTTGATGGGCAGTTGATGAAATTTCCTTAGCCTCTGTGTGTTTCTTTTCATTGATAAGTTTGTGAAGTTGTATGTTTGTCACAAAGGGAATTGGTTGGGGTTTACTATTAACATACAATTCTCTAATAGTATTGCAACATTTAATAGAATAGAAGATAAAACCAACATTATATCCTACTCTCAATTAAATAACTAATATATTAGGTCAGGAAGAGTGCGTTTTCTTTTACTAGAATCCTTTCATACATATACACGCCTCCATGCAAAGTCACTAAGGTGTAATATATCGTCCTCCCTTCAATATTTATGTTAAAAATTTAAAATCATTAGATACGAGTGTTTGTTCAGTGAGATTGCACCTAAGCTTTCATTTTATGCTCGGGTATGGGTTAGTGATTTCAGAATTTCCTTTGTTGTCAAATTAATTTATTTCTATGAACATATATTAATTCATATACTTTTCTTTTCTTTGCATGAATACGCCCTGGAGTTCAAGCGTACTCATTCCCCTTACATTCCTTAATGGGCCAGTGAGGCCCATCATCATTGAGTCAAGCCCGAAGTTCTAAGCTCAAAAGTGATTCTATGGAACATAAACGCGTGGAGTTGGAAAAGAAAAATAGATTAAAGTCCCATTCTTGAAGTGGCGATGAGACCCGTGTCTCCTTTATATTTATTTATTTGTCGTTGTTACTTATTTTTTGTTGTATTTATTTATTCCTTCAATTATTTATTTGGTCCTCGAAGCCAAAGTTGTATCTTAATATAGGTAGAGCAATACTCGAGCCAAAGGCTCGAAAGGTAGACTAGGACAGGTGAAATGGGTTGAAGGCCCAATTAGACTAGGACAGGTTTTCTTGGTTTGGGCCAATGGACTAAATCCCTCATTTCCTCCCCTCCCCCTCTTTTTTATGATTGTTTGCCTTATGTGTTTTGCGAACCTAGTTAAATCCTTAGTTAAGTTGCTAAAAACTGGTTTTGCATAAACACAAAAATATTGCTAAAATCGGTTTTCTTTTCAAAAATCAACTTCTCAAAGTTAATCAAAGACGTTTTCAAACAGTTCGGATAATTGCAAGTAAGCGGACGTTTTAGGTGCCTAACACGTTCCTAAAACGTTAATAGGGACCACTCATCTAGAATCTCTTACTTAAAATGATTTTCCTGTTCTGAGTCGTTTGAAGTAACTTTTATAAAGGTTTCTTAATTACTTTTCAAAATTAAGTGGCGACTGTCATAAGTCAAAATTTCTCTACAAAGCACTAATGATCCATCATTGTATGGGAAGGGGGTTCTTTAGTGCCTAAGGAAAGGTTTATCTCATATCTTAGATCCCGAAAGCTAATTTTCGAAGGGTTCTTATATCATTTGGTTCTAGTTAAATATTCTAACTCAGAACGTCCTTTAGAATTCATTTATGTGGTTAATGAGTTTTCTGAGTTTTTACCTGATGATCTTCCTGGCATTCCTCCCTATAGAGAAATTGATTTTGGGATTGATCTTGTTCCGACACTCATTCTATTTCTATCACTCCTTATAGAATAGCTCTGACTAATTGAAAGAGCTTAAGGAGTAATTGAAAGATCTCTTAGATAAAGGTTTTATCTATCCTAGTGTAACTCCTTGGGGTGCTCCTGTGTTGTTCGTGTGTAAGAACGATGGTTTCCTTTGGATATGCATTAATTATCGTTAGCTGAATAAAGTGATTGTCAAGAATAAATAGCCTCTTCCTATGATCAATGATTTGTTTGATCAACTTAAAGGTGTGAAGTTTTTCTCTAAAATTTATCTTAGGTCGGTTTATCTTAAGCTTAATATTAGGGAAGTGGATATCCCAAAGACTTCCTTTAGGACCCGATATGGTTATTATGAGTTCCTAGTTATATCTTTTGGGTTGACCAATTCTCCAGCAATATTTATGGAATTCATGAATAGGTTCTTCCATTAGTTTCTGGATTTGTTTGTCATTGTCTTCATTGATGACATCTTGGTCTACTATAAGATTAAGGTGGATCATGTCGATCACCTCCATGCTGTGTTGCATATCTTAAAGGATCATCGTTGGTATGCCAAGTTCTCTAGGTGTGACTTTTTGTTGATGGTTTTTACTATACTTGGTAATGTTATCTCTAGTGAAGGGATTATGGTGGATGAACAAAAGTTTGCAGTGGTTAAGAAGTGGCCTAAACCCGCGATTTCAACTGATATTCGAAGCTTCTTGGGTTTAGCCAGTTATTAGAGGAAATTTTTGTAAGGTTTTTTGACTATAGCTTCCCCATTGACTAAGTTGACTCAGAATAAGGTCAAGTTCTTATAGTCATATGCGTGTAAGGGTAGTTTTGAGAAGTTGAAGGATAAGTTGACTTAAGCTCCGGTTTTAAACTTGCCCGAGGATAATAACGACTTTGTAGTGCATTGTGATTCTTCTTATGTTGGGCTTGGTTGTTTATTGATGCAGTATGGTAGGGTGGTGGCTTATACTTCTAGGCTGTTGAAATTTCATAAGAAGAACTACCCTACTCATGATTTAGAGTTCTTGGTTGTGGTATTTGTATTGAAGATTTGGCATAACTATCTCTATGGGGTTTATGTTGACATCTTTTCAGATCATCAGAGCCTACAGTATGTGTTTACCTAGAAATAGTTCTATCTTAGGAAAAGAAGGTGGCTTGAGTTGCGGAAGGACTATATATAAGTCACCACTACCATCAAGGTAAAGCTAACATAGTTGTTGATGCTCTTAGCAGGTAATCCATAAGAGGTTTAGCTCATATGTATGGGGATAAGTGAGAGTTAGTGGATGACATTTACCATTTAACTAGTCTTAGAGTTTGACTCATATACTCTAGGAATGGTGGTGTTCTCGTACATTAGGTATAACAATCATCCCTTGTTGTTGAGATAAAGGAAAAACAAATATTGGATTCAAACTTGTGGAAGTTTAAGAGGAATATGGTCCGGCAAAGGGTTTTTGACTTTACAAATTGTGGTGATGATATCTTGAGGTATCAAGGCAAGTTATGTGTTCCCGACATTGATGGATTGAGGGACAGGATTTCGATCGAAGCTCATAGATCTTGTTATGCTATCTATCCTTGTTCATTGAAGATGTATCATGGTCTTAAGGAGTTTTATTGATGAAATAATATTAAGAGAGATGTGGCTAATTATGTGGCTAAGTGTACGGTGTGTTAACAAGTAAAAGTTAAGCACATAAGACCCTAAGATTTGTAACAAGATATTAAGTTACCCAAATCAAAGTGGGAGGTAGTTAATATGATTTCATTACTATTTTTTCTCGAACACGGAACCAGTATAATTTGATTCAGATCAGTGTGGATAGGATGACCAATTCTACTCATTTTTTTCTAGTGAAGACTAGTTATTCGGTTTAAGATTTTACTAAGTTGTATCTTGAAGAGATAGTGAAGTTGCATAGTGCTCCTATTTCTATCATCTTGAATCATAGTACTCCATTCTTCTCTTATTTTTGGCAATCATTTTAGAAAGGTTTGGGGAATAAGGTCTGCCTTAATACTACTTTCCACCCACCATTGTATGAAAAAGTAGAGAACACCATTCATATATTAGAAGATATGCATCGTGCATGCTTGATTGACTATGGCATTATTAAGGTTGACTATTTGCCTCTTATAGAGTTTGCTTATAATAATGGTTATCACTCTAGCATTGGTATGGATCCTTTTGAGGTATTATATGGTAGGAGATATTGTTCTTTTGTTAGATGGTATGAGGTCTATAAGGGTAAGTTGTTTGGCCCTGATTTGGCTCACCAAGCCTTGGAAAAGGTAAGTGAAATTCATGATAGGTTGAGGGCCGCTCAAAGTCACCAAAAGTCCTATGCAGATATAAGGCGTAGGGAGTTGGAGTTCAAGGATGGCGATTGGGTATTCTTGAAGGTATCTCCTAAGAAGGAAGTTATGCGGTTTAGTAAAAAGGGAAAGCTTAGTCCCCGGTATGTTGGTCCGTCTTTGGTCTTGAAGTGGGTTAGAAATGTTGTGTATGAGTTGGAGGTTCCTTCTAGTTTGATCTCCATGCATACAATTTTCCATATCTCCATGTTGAGGATGTGTGTAGGTGATCCTTCATCGGTTGTTCCTTTGGAATGGTTGGGTATCTCATATTCCATATCTTATGAGGTTATCTCGGTTGAGATCTTGAATCATTAAGTTCGGTGCTTGCACAAGAAGGATGTGGACTTAGTAAGGTTCTTTGGAGAAACCATAAGGTTGAAGAAGCTACATGGGAGATGGAAGAGGACATGAGGTCCCATATCTGCATAGTTTTCTCAACCGCAAATTCGTGCTTGAGGTATGTGTTGTTGATAATATCTTTGTTTATGTCTTTTTTTCTATCTTGGTTAGAGAGAATTTTGATAGGTATTATTATGTTAAATCATGCTTGTGGTTTTCAATACCCATCATTCGAGAACGAATGATCAAAGTGGGGGAGAATTGAAACACCCCAATTTTGACCCTTAGAAAATTTCTTAAGTTTGAGCTTCTAGACATCACATGACTTGAGGGTACTTGTCGTATAATATAGGTACGTCTTAGGGTCCTCAACTCGTATGATGATTAGTATGGTTTGGTTGGTTTCTGTCCAAGGTATGAATGGACATCATAATAGTCATATGTTAGGGTACAAGAAGTATGATACCAAATCGTATGATGTTCTATGTCTAACCTAGATGATCCTATTCTGCCTAGGGTACGATTCTAGGGTCCCACTCATATGATTGGATACGAGTTATTCCTTATGGTCATATGTTTGATAGTGTTTGGTCCAAGTTGCTGCCTAGGGTACGAGTGGTGGGTACCACTAGTATGTTGTGGCTACGATTTATGTGGTGTGGTCGTACCTTTCTGCACACATTTTTTCATCTTTTAAGATGAGGATAGTTTGGACATTTCCCAACCCAAAATCCTTATATTCCCACGTCTTAAAACACATTGTGGCCTCTCATAATACACTTTAAAAGATCAACCACTCCACAAACTCTTTCTTGAAGATTGGGCTACGGTTTCTACCAAGTGTTCATATAGAGGCTCAAGAGTCTAGTTCTTTCTGGGAATCTTTATGAATAATGAATGTGGCTCTTCCCTCATTGTTAGTTCTAAAATATCATGTGTTTTAAACATTGATTATAATTATTAATGGAGGTTATGAAAACCAATGTTGGGGTCTTGTTGTATATTGTTGAGTATTGTTTACTCTTGGTTTAAATTATGTTTATACATGTTTTTTATATTGGTTTTCATATGTGGGTGCTTGATAGTTGTGGTTTAAACAATCAGGTAATGGTTCACTCTAAATTTTATGGGTTTTACTTTGGTTTTGGTCCTTGTAATGGTATGCCCTCAAAGTATTTGTGAAAATGCCTAAGAGAATAAAATAATGACATGTCAAATGATATTTTATACTAAGGCATTGGCCTAATGAATATGAATGGTTGGTAAATGCTATTGTTAAGGCCTTGTTGGCCATGTAATGACTTAAATGGTAACCTTGGTGGTTCAATTGGCTAGAAGAGTTTGAGTACCTAAACATTAAACTGATTCATGTCATTACTAGATGATGGGTTTGAGTCCCTAAATGTTGAATTGAATTGGTGGCTTCTTATAGAAAATGGGTTTGAGTTCTAAAGTTGAATGATAATAGTTATGGCATGATGTATGCTTACAAGTGGTGTTGGTATGACTATACCAATGAAGTGTGTTTGGTAAAAAAATTGGCTTAATAGTTGTGTATGGAAAATGATTGTTTTAAATTTGTCTTTAAAGCAGGATGTGTAGTCAAGCCATGAAAGTGGAGTCTGAAGGACTGACACTGGAAATTTCCCTAGCCAGTGTAGGTTCTTTATGACTAGGTAGTTCAAGTCCCCTGAATGAATATACGAATGGGAGGTTCGAGTCCCCTATAGTACCTGTATTGGTGCTTATGTCACCTTGATTATGCCGATAGGTTTAAGTCCCCCAGATAGGCATATATGATTATGGATATTCTCTAGTTCGTGCGGCTACAACACTGGGGCCCTTCCAGTGAAGAACTAGGCTCATATAGCCCGTGGGTGCCTTGTATTTTTACAGTTATGCTACACAGCCTAGGTCAAAGATTTCAAAGTTCATGCTAATCATTTTCCCTATCCCGGTATGGTATATATGTATATATATGTATTCTATTGGTTATGTGCATTAGATAATTGCTTTTAAACTGCTGACATTATTTTATCCATATCCTTGAGTTACATGCTAGTGCTCCAATCACTAACCATCTTCGATGCTATATGCCCATGCGATGCAGGTGCTGGTCATACTGTCACCCCTCCTGCTCAGTGACTTGGATTAGGGGACAACTTATGTTTGACTTAAAGTAGTAAGTTTCCATACTTCGGAAGGCTCTATTTCTTGTTTTGAGTTTCTTTTGTCTTTATTAGCTAAGATTTGGATATTGGTTTTGGCAATGATCGAGGGCATGTCCCGACTGGATATTGCTGTTTTATTTTAGAGTCTTTGTATAGAGAAAGTGTGGACTTGGGTATAATATGGAATGGTTATAGATTTGGTTATTATTTTGCAGCTTGTTGACTGGTTGGGTTGGGAATCGAGGGTGATCTCCAGTTCTTATTAGACTTAGGATGCCCATTATGATAAGGCCCGGGTTTGGGTCGTATCATAAAGAAAGATTACAAAATATCTCATAAATCAAGACACGATGTGGTGGTATCAAACTTGTTGTTTCAAAGTCCTTGGACTAATTCGTGCCTCTAAGGCAAGAGTTGTAGAACATCTCATAAATAAAGACATAATGTGGTAGTGTCAACTCTAACCCATAGGGCATAACTTGTTATTTGAAATTCCTTGATTTATAAAATATCTCATAAATGAAGACACAATGTGATAATGTCAAATCTTGCCCATGGAGCATAACTTGTTGTTTAAAAGTCTTTGGGATAAGTCTTGCCTCTAAGGCAAGAGTTATAGAATATCTCATAAATCAAGACATAATGTGATAGTGTCAACACCTACCCATGGGGCATAACTTGTTGTTTGGAAGCCTATGGGTTAAGATTTGCCTCTAAGGCAAGAGTTATAGAATATCTCATAATTCAAAACATAATATGGTAATGTCAACTCTTGCCCATAGGGCACAACTTGTTTCTTCAAAGCTCTTGGTTTAATTCTTACCTCTAAGGGAAGACTTATAAAGCATCTCAAAAATCAATACACAATGTAATGGTGTCAACTGTTACTCATGGGTAAAAACTTGTTGTTTGATGGTCCTTGGGCTGAGTCATACCTCTAAGACAAGAGTTATAAAGCATTTAAGTAAAAAACACAATGTGTTTGTGTTGACTCTTGCCCAATGTACATAACTTGTTTGAAAATTCTTGGGATAAGTCATACCCTAACTGTAAGAGTTACAGAATATTTCATAAATAAAGACATAACGTGGTAGTGTCGAATCTTGCCTTTGGGGCATAATTTTTTTATTTTAAAGTCCTTAAGCTAAGTCTTTCTTCTAAGGTAAGAGTTGTAGTAAATCTTATAAATGAAGACATAGTGAGGTACTATCAACTCTTGCACGTGGGGCATAATTTATTGTTTGAAAGTCTTTGACCTATGTCTTGCCTCTAAGGCAGGAGTTTTCGAACATCTGACAAAAGAATGCATAATGTAGTAATGTCAACTCGTCTATGGGGCATAATTTGTTGTTTGAAAGTTCTTAAGCTAAGTCTTCCCTCTAAGGCAAGAATTGTAGAACATCTCATAAATTAAAATATAACATTGTAAAGTCAATTCATACCCATGGGGAATAATTTATTGCTTGAAAGTCCTTGAGATAAGTCTTGCCTCTAAGGTAAGAGTTATAAAACATCTCATAAATCAAAACACAATGTTATTGCAACTCTTACCCATGAAACATAACTTCTTGTTTGAAAGTCAGAAGTCTTGCTTCTACGATGTGGTAGTGTCAACTCTTTCTCATGGGGCGTAACTTGATTTGAAGAAATCAAAGAAAATAAAAAATTAATAAAAATTACAAAAAAGAAGAAAATGAAGTAAAATATTAAAAAAGAAAAAATAAATAAATAAAATATAAAAGCTGGGGGAGAAAATAAAAAAAATAAAGGTTGTGAAAAAAAAATAGAGACAAAAAATATTGAGAAAAAATAAAAAAGAAACAAAAGAGAAATATAAGAATCAAAGAAAAATAAAAAGCAGAAAAAATAAAAAAATAAAAAGAAGTTGAGAGGAGAAAAGGGGAAAAAAGTAAGTGTTGAGAAAAACTAAAATGAAAAATAAAAAATAAAGTAGAATTAAAAAAAGAGAATTTTTTAATAAAAATAGAAGTTGAGAGGAGAAAAGGAGGAAATAGTAAGGATTGAGAAAAACTAAAAAGAGAAACATAGGAGAAAGAGAGAGAGAGAGAGAAGAAAAAATAAAAATAAAAGTAAATTAAAAAAGAGAAAAAAATAAAAATTGAAAGATAAATAAGTATGGAGTTTTTTAGAAATATTTGAGATATTAAGGAGTAAATAGGTAATTGTGCTATATAAAAAAAGAAGGGTGGCTAGTTTTGTAAAACCCATCTTATGAGGGACAAAAAAAAAAAAGTCACCCATTATAAGGGTAATTTTATTTATCCTTACTTGTCGTTACGGGCAAAGGTTTGTCTTACCTACTGATGAGTTATAGTAGGTATTATCGTGACCTGAGAAATTGGGTCCTGATAATTGCATGGCATACATTTCATCTGCCTCAACTTTTCCTTTTCTTTTCTTCATTCCTTAGCTTGCACGTGCAGTCATTCCTTTTCCTCTTCACTTCTATTTCAAATTTAAGAAATATATTATTATAATAAATTTAATCCATTAAGTTGTCTGCTTGATTTTCCAAACCGAATGACATTACTCTTTTTGTTGGAGGCTTTGTGCTACTTCTATGGGTTGGAATGGGTGAGATCGGTATAGGTGTCAACCTTGTCATTAGAATAGGATAGGAGGATGGCATCATCAAACATAATTTCTCACGTTCAATCATAGTTTATTTTGGGATTAATTATATTATATTTTGAAATATTTTTTGTTATGGCTTGGTTAATAGACTTTTTTGTCATGGTTTGGCATGGTTGGATTATGGTTATAGGATGGTTGGACTCGATTGGGATCGATCTCGGTTTTGATCTATTCCAAGAGTCTTTATGTGAGTTATTACACTATTTTGTTTCATGCTTGGAATCCAGCCAACTCAAGGAAGATGGATGGAGGTTGGGTGGGGTAACGGGGGTGGTCTCTAGTCCTGGTCGGACTTAGGATGCCTATTACGATAAAGCCCCAGGGCAGGTAGTGCCAAGTTGGTATCAACGCCTAGGTTCATGGTCAATTGGGAGTCCACAAAGCCGTGCCGAGTAGAGTCTCTTTTAGGGGTGTGTAGCGTGCCACACTCATAACAGAGAGGTTACAAGACTTTTAAGAATATTTCACTTTCTTGGTATTGTATTTTCAAGCTTTGAGTCTCAGTCTTGGAATCTTTTCGAATTCTTGTTTGTTCGTCTTTCAAATCATGCCTTGTAGATCTGGAACATAAGGAAATTCTTCTATCCTATCTGGGGGTAATGCTGAAGCCATGCATCCTACTTCTGGGATTCATCTTCGATCTTGTGGACTTATCCCTGATAGTTCTAGAGTTCCATCGACTGCTACTAGTCCACCTTAAGGTGAGGTGACTAATGACCAAATTCTATCAATTTATTCATGCAATTGTAAAACTTATCATTGCTCAGGCTGAGCGAGATATTTCTGGTGGTCTGTCTCCTGAGTCCATAAGGGTTGGCCAATTTATAAAGATGGGTCCTCCTAGTTTTTTGGGAGTAAAGGTGGAGAAAGATCCATATGGCCTCTTGGATGAAATGGAGAAAATATTTTGAGTGATGCAGGATACCAATCTGGAGGGAGTAAAATTTGCATCTTATTATCTCCAAGACATTGCATACCAGTAGTATGAAGAGTGGGATATAGATAGAGGTTATATAGAGGAGTCATCTTTATGGGATGCCGTCTCTGGTGCTTTTCTGGATTGTTTCTTTCCCTAAAAGTTTAGGGTAGCAAATATTAAGGAGTTTATAAATCTAAAGTAGGAAGGATATCTGTCAAGGAATATGCCTTGAAGTTTCACCAATTATCAAGGTATGCTCCTGATTTGGTGGCTAACGTGTAAGCTAGAATGAGGAAGTTCACTTCTAGGTTGAATCGATATCTGATTTTGGAGAGCAAAACTACCTTACTGATTAAGGATATAGACATTTCTAGATTAACTGTTCATATGCAGTAGGTAGAGAATGAGAAGAGGATGCAGGTAGAGTTAGAGGATAGGCAGGGTAAGAAGAGGAAATTTTTTTATTTGGGAGGTGCTCAGTCTCAGGGTAGTCGAGATGGTGGAAAATGTCAAAAAAAGAAGTGGGGGAGTTCTATTTTCTACTCTACTGCTAGTGCTCCTTATAATTTGGGTGACAGGCATCATTATGGTGGTGTAATTTTTGGGCGCAGGGTGCCCAATATCTTACAAGTGGAGGTCATTCAGTTCCTTCATGTCCTTCTTGTCAGTTTTGTAGTTGTCCTCATTAGGGTTATTGCAATGAAGAAAAGGACAAATGCTTAAAGTGTGTCCAGGAAGGCTATCGCCTCAGGGATTATCCGATTAATAAGGTTTCTACGAGGGCGAATAAGATTCCTGTGGCTTTATCTTCTACTCCTACACCTGGGGGGTGGTATCTACTTCTATTACTGCTCCTGATTCTAGTGTTGGTCCAAATAGGTTTGTATACTTTCGCGTCTCAATAGGAATCTGAGGCATCACCTGATGTTGTTATAGGTACGTTATAGCTTTTTTTCTCATGACCTATATTATTTTCTTGATCTGGGGTATACTCTCTTCTTTGTGACTACTTATATGGCTGTATCTTTTGGTTTTGATCCAAAAGTGATTTCGAATCCTTTTTTTATTTCTACCCTAGTAGGTGACTCGATTATTCCCAAGAGAGTCTATAAGGGTTGTGTAGTATCTATTGGTGGTAAGCAGACTTTGGTGTGTCTGTTTGAGTTGGATATAATGGATTTGGATGTTATTCTAGGTATGGACTGGGTACACTTTGTTATGCGTCTTTGGATTGTCATGCCCATGCAGTTATCTTTAGGTTCCTTGGTGAGCCGATTAAAAAATAGAAGGGTGTTTCTTTATTTCTTATCTATGAACTCGAAGGTTTATCTCTAAAGGTTGTCTTTATCATATGGTCTAAGTTAAAGATTCTAACTCAGAAGGTCATTCTTTTCAGTTAATTCTTGTAGATGATGAGTTTTCATAGTTTTTTTTGGATGATCTTCCTAGTGTTCCTCTTGATAGAGAAATAAATTTTGGTATTGATCTAATTCTTGGAACTCATCTAATTTCTATTCCTCCACATAGAATATCTTCTACTAAGTTGAGAAAACTCTAGGAGCAACTTTAGGATCTTCTAGATAAGGGGTTTATTCGTCATAGTGTATCTTCTTAGGGTGCACCGATGATGTTTGTGCACAAGAAAATGGTTTCCTATAGATTTTCATTGACTATAGGTAGCTGAACAACGTGATGGTCAAGAACAAGTATCCTCTTCCAAGGATAGATGATTTGTCTGAGCAGTTGTAAGGTCCCAAGTTCTTTTCTAAGATAGATCCTTGGTCTGTGTACCATCGACTAAAGATTAGGAAGGTGAATACCCTAAGATGACTTTTCGTACTCGATCTGGGCACTTTGAGTTCTTGGTGATGTCATTTTGGTTGACTAATGAACCGATGGGGTTTATGGATTTGATGAACAAAGTTTTTTATCAGTATTTGGATATTTTCGCCATTATGTTTATTGATACCATTCTAGTTTATTCAAAGAGTGTTGATCACCTCCATGTGGTGTTGCAGACCTTAAAAGAATAGCAGTTGTATGCCAAGTTCTCCATGTGTGAGTTTTGGTGGAACGATGTGACTTTCTTTGGTCATATTATTTCTAGTGAAGGGATCATGGTAGATTCGCAGAAGGTTGTTCTGGTGAAAAGGTGGCCTAGACCTACGACTCTATCCAACATTTTGAGCTTCTTGGATTTATTCGAGTATTACAGCGGTTTATGGAAAGCTTTTCATCGATAGTTGCTTCATTAACTAAGTTAACACAGAAGAAGGTTAAGTTTTCTTAGTCAGATGCTTGTGAAGAGAGTTTTGAGAAGTTAACAGATAAGTTAACTTCAGCTCCAATTTTGACTTTTCCAGAAGGTAATGATGGGTTTGTGGTTTATTGTGATGCATCTCGAGTAGGGCTTGGTTTTGTGTTGATAAAACATGGGAAGGTGATTGCCTATGCTTCCTGGAAGTTAAAGGTACATGAGAGGAATTATCCTACTCATGATTTAAAGCTATTAGAGATTATGTTTTCTTTGAAAATATGGAGACATTATTTATATGGTGTTTATGTGGATATCTTTTTTTATCATAAGAGATTACAGTATGTGTTCACTCAGAAAGAGTTTAATCTCCGGTAGAGACGATGGCTTGATCTTTTCAAGGATTATGATATGAGTTTTCACTATCACTCAGGAAAGGCTAATGTGGCTGCTAATGCTCTTAGTAGGTTATGCATGGGGAGTTTGGCTTATATGGAGGAAGGAAAGCTAGAATTGGTTAAGGATATTCACCGCTTGGCTAATCTTAAATTTTGACTCTTAGACGCCAAGGATGGTTGTGTGGTGGTGCAAGAAGTGGTTCGATTATCTCTTGGTGCGGAGTTTAAGGAGAAACAAGTGTTGGATCCTATCTTGATAAAAATCAAGTGTGGCGTTGGTAGGCCAAAGGTAGTGGTGTTTTAGATTAGTGGTGATGGTACTTTACAGTACTAAAGGAGGTTGTGTATTCCTGATATTGATGGGTTATGACAAAGGTTTTTGGCTGAGGCATATGAGTCACGCTATGTTGTTCATTCCGGCTCTATTAAGATGTATCATTATCTCAAGGAGATCTATTGGTGGAATGGTATAAAGAGGAATGTGGCTGATTTTTTTGCCAAGTGTAAAGGCATTATGCACGATTTAAATGGCTTGGAAAGGCTAAAAGGCTAATTGGTTATGCTTGTGGGGAACATGGAAGTTTCCCAAGTGGTTTAATATGGTAAATGAAAAGGCACTTGAAAGTCCCCTTAAACCTCTAAATGATTGGCTATGGATTATACTTGCATGTAAGGGTTAGTATGACGATACCAATATCAATGGCCTTGGTGAATAAAGGGATAATGGTTTGGTTATATGTAAATTGGTTTTAATTGGTCAATAATGGCGGCAGGTGTAGCTAAGTCAAAGAAGGTGAAGGTTCCGGGGGGATCAAAATTGAAAACTCATATTTGCCGATATAAGATTGGTCTTGGTGACCGTGTGCATGATGTCACACTTTATCTTGGGGATGTACTAGTCATCCCATGGGATACTTTCTTAGTTGTGCGGCTACATAGACTGGGGTCCTTTCATCAGGGGAAGCTGAACCCATATAGCCCGTAGGTGGTTTAAGACGGCAAAGTTACACAACCCACATAAAGGTTTTGAAGGCATGCTAAACCTAGTCCCCTTTCCCAGCATCAATATATATATATGTATGTATGGTTATGTGCATATGGATTGTTCTACTTGATTTTATAAATGGCATTATTTTATCCTTATCCTGAGATCATGCTAGCAGTCACTCGCTAACCCCGTCTACAGGCGGTTGTATACCCACGCTATGCAGGAGCCAGCCGTTTTACTCCTCCTACATAGTGACTGACTCGGGATCAATTTTTGGACAGAAGTAGTGAGCTTCCATCATTTTGAAAGGCATCATTTCATGTTATGGATATTTCTAGACATTGTGGTTTAATTTTGGATATTGGTTATAGATATGGTTAGGGTCATGTCCTAACGGATTACATTACTCTTTTGGTTAGAGGCTTTGTATTAATTCTATAAGTTTGAATGGGCAGGATAGGTATAAGTGTCACCCTTGGCATTTGAATAGGCTAGTTGGCTGGCATCATCAGACTTAATTTCTCACATTCCATCATATTTTATTTTGGAATTAATTATATTATATTTTGGAAAATCTTTGGTTATGGCCTAGTTTATGGCCTTGCTTAGTTGGACTCGGTTGGGTTCGATTACGGTTGGGAATCAGAGTCTTTATGTGAGTTGTTACACTATTTTGTTTCATGCTCGGAATCCAGCCAACTTAGGACAGGTGGATGGAGGTTGGGTTCGGTAGCGGGGGTGGTATTCGATCCTCGTCGAACTTGGGATGCCTATCATGACAAGGCCCCGGGTTGGATCGGGTGACGCTTCAATCAATTTTTTTTCTCAAGTGTTATTTTTTTTCTTTTTTTTTACATGTCAGTCTATTTTAGAGAGGGTCTTTTCATCACATTATTACTATTATTGGTTATCTTTTACGCTCAACCATCTCTTTTCTCTATAATTTAATAACTTCTAGATAGTCTATGCTACAGTGATCAAGGAAGAAGGAATATGGCAACAAAAAAAGGCTACAAACTTAAAGAGGCAAACAAATGATGTAATATCTGAAAAGGCTAAAATTCATAAGACCTATCATAAAAACCTATAGTCATCTTCTAAACATGGCAATACTTTTTATTTCGCTTCAGTAATATGCAGGGCAAGTTGTAGACTAAGATACAAAACATGAAATATATGCAAAAAATCCTCACCATACATACACAAGAATCAATCAAGATTGATCAATTCCACTTCTAAGACAGAAAGGGTCATAACAAACTAGAAAATTAGAATAAGTTATATACAGAGTCACACACATGAGCTGAGGTGTCAAAACAACTATTATTTTATTTTATACTCAAACAATCAAGGAAAAGTACTACTCAAGATTAGGCCTAAACTGCTAGTATCAACCAAATAAAAAGAAGTCTTTTATTTTGCACTCCAATATATATATATGTGTGTGTGTGTGTGTGTATTATATAAATATATATAAATATATAGATATACTTCTAAAAATAAAAATATTACTCCTAACAAAATAACTTGATTCAAAGCCTCCGCCCTCCCCGAAAACAAGAACCGAAAAGAAAAATCAAGGGATGGGAAAAATATGCTCTACTAAAGACCAAAAAGTACTAAAAACCAACAAAACCTATTTAATTTAAAGAATAAAAAATATTTTTTTTTGTATTTTGGACTGTTAATTTTTTTTTCTTTTTGTTTTAACTAAAAATAAATTAAAAGAAAGTTATATAGCATACTTTACCCTTAACAAATATTGAAAGATATACCACACACGTTTAAAATCATGCATTTTTTTCCAATGCTATAACCAAACTAAAACGAGGGATAAATATACTCCCTGAGACCCTTTAGGGCATAACAAGCAACATGCTATTTCAATTTTCTTCAAAGGTTGCGCGCACCCCACACTTAAGCTCAGACATGCTTCTTGCTTTGAATTTAAGTACTCAGACTTCTCCAAAATTCGCAAAAATAAATAAAAAATTAAAAAAATATGACTTTATAATAATAAATTTTAAAATAAAAATAAAAATTTATAGTACTAGTTGGGTTGCCTCCCACTTTTCCTTCCACTTTGAACTTATGAATTTTATTCCTAGCTTTTTTTCTAATTTTCTACTATGCTTAAGTGGTGGTGATTTAAAAATAATGGAACCTAGCAATGGAGGTCGCGTATTGAATTCTTTGCCCTTTAATGAGGAATGTAATATTTTGAGTTTGGCAAAATAAATTTAAGGATATAGACATATTTTTCCTCATCCTTATACTCTTCAATAGTCTCAGATGGTTCGGTTAATATCTTACTATCTAAACACAATATGAAAAAAATTATTAGAATAAGGTCCAATACGCCCTAAAGTCATGAATTGCATTATTATTCATGTTCTTTTATTTATACTCACTAGAGTTTTTAAAAATTATACCATCTACATCCTCACATAACTCTATTGTACTCTTCTCAACTATGACAATAACAATAAAAATTGGATTAAATATTAGGCTCTCTAATTTTAGCTCCTAAATTTGGCTTATAAATTTTTTTGCAGCCTCACACAACTCTTAACTGAATTACTAGACGTGACATGTATCAACCTTTGCATTCAAATCTTCTTTTAAGCTATGAAAATCCAAATTAAACCAATCAACCTTTTGAACAAACTCATGTTTTTCTATAAGAGAAGTGTCAATGTCTCTGTCATTCTCTCATTGTAATCCCAAATCATATCTATCAAAATCCTACAATAATGCACTATATCAAAAGGGTAAGAATTAATAAAGTAGGAGTCCTCATCAATCCATACTTTATATTGTAAGGATGTCATATGAAGAAGAGTAGTAAATTATTCAAAAATAATTTAAAAAATAAAAATTAAAAATAAAATAATAAAAATTTATGAGAAAAATAAAATATATATAGTAAATAATGACTAATAGTCAAATAAACACAATTAACCCTAAAAGTATTTTCCATCAATGGCACCAAAATTTGGTGTCGCACAAATTAGACATCACAATGTGATAGAAAGTGGTTGCTGTCAAATATAGAACCCAATCAAGGTTAGGGTCAATCCAATGAGGAATATGTTAAGGATCTTAGTAAATGTAGTTACGTAGACTATTAGTCGATAATTTTTTAGCAGGAGGATTTAAAAAAACAATTAAACAGTTTTTAAATTGAAATAACAAGTAAACAAATATTAGTTTATGTTGAGAAAATCAATGAGAATGATGAACTAGGATTGTGTTACACATGATTTCATACTATGTAGGTTTGACGTACTAGTAATCTATCTCAGTTCTTAGCATATAGAATTAATAGGTTATGTTTATTTAGAATAGTTTTCTACTCTTAGCAATATCCTCAAGTAAATTTTCTCTTCTCCTGGGTTTGCGCCATTATCCCCTATCTTGGATCCCATATTAGCTCTACAAAATTATCTACTCAAGCTATTAAGTCGAGTTTGGAATATCAAAGTCTTTGTTGTTCATTATCTCCTTTTATCTGTTACTCATATGTCACGATCTGAACCTAGTCCTAGTCGCTATGGATAGTCTCAAACCCACCATAGATCAAAGATAACCCCCTTAGCCTTACCTCAAGATCATATAAATATAAATAACAAAATCCAACCAAACCAATAACAGATAAACGATACAAAAAGAAATTTAAGAGTCAAACCAAGACATCAACAACATCCCACTTTTGTCCACAAAAGTCTTTAATTTAAGAATAGAAACTAAGTCGAGATATACCATTGACTATGACCATAAAAATCCAAAAGAAATACTAAAATAGTAATAAAACCAGTGAAATAACTGGGTTATCCAAAGGATGGAAGATCACCACTTCACAGTTGATTGACAGAAGTACTCAACTACCTAACATTGCACAGGAGCAATAGAAATTTCATTTGAACCTACATTACAAAGAATGAAGGGTCCAGGGACAATCAGTGAGGCGAGCTCTAGCATATAGCTTAGGGGATAGAGATAAGATAATGCAATTATCAAAAGTTTAGTCATAAACCACAATGCACAAAATTTAAACATTATATATAGGATATCAAAAAATGGACAAGGGTCTTGAACATGAGAGTTTAACATATTAAATAGAACTATATTGCTCGCTCTGTCCTAAAGGAACCCACAGTCTATATGGGTCCAACACTCGTATTGAAAGGGTCTTAGTGCAAGTTACCCGTACGAACCGATAAAACCAAGGGATGTCTAAAGATACCAAGGCGATAGCCATCCTAAAATATAATGTATACACTAAGCATACAGTCATATAGTACCCTAATGCTAGCAAATATGGTTTCCAGGATTGATCCCCCTGGGACCTACACAAAGATACCCTAGTTTTGTCTCTTAGAAAATTATTGAATTTGATCTTTCGGACATCATACAACTAGAGGGTACTAGTCATATGATATGGTACAGTTTAGGGGGTCTTAGTCATATGTTAATCAATGGATATTGGATGGTTTCTATCCAAGGTACGAATGAATCATACAAGTCATATGTTGGGATACTTTAGTATGATGCTAAATTGTATGATGCCCTAAATATAGCCTAGATGATTCTATTCTACCCAAGGTATGGTTTTGGGTAATTGTCATATGATTGGGTACGAGTTTGCCTGTTGATCATATATTGGACAATATTGGGGGTATAATGGATGCCTAGGGTATGATTGGTAGGTACCACTCGTATGGTAAGGTATGGTTGGAGAGGTGTGGTCATACCTTTTTGTGGGAAATTTTTACAGTTTAAGTAGGGAGATTATGGACATTTCCCCTCTTAAACCCTCATTACCCCACAACTTAAAACACTCATGAGATATTATTTACCCTACGATTCCTAATTAAAACACTCTAAACTCTCTCAAATCTTTCTCAAGGCGCTTGGGTCAAGGAAGACTAGGGTTTTCTTTAAGGTTGTTAATATGGGGCTTATAAGGGTGTGCTTTTATTTTATTCATAATATAATTCATGTTACTCCTTCCTCGTTGTTATTTGAACTAAAGGCATGATTTAATGTATGATTTTCATGGCATAATTATGGCATGGTTTTATGTTTTAAATTGTATGTTTGGGGTTTTGGTTATAAATGGTTTGTTTATGGTTTTACGCTGTATTTACTTATAGTTTTTATGTTATAATAGTGGTTTGAATATGTGTTTGCATGGAAATGGTTAATTGGTACTTGGTTTTGATTTTGGAAACTATATGCCCTTATCATATTTGATAAAATAACTTTTAGAATGCTTTTGTTACATTGTTGAACTTTAATTGAAAACTTTGCATGGTATAACATGGTAATAGAAACCTAAATTAGTTTGGAGGGTTTTAAATTGTTTAAATGGTTAAATGATAAGGTCTTAGTGAAAATTGATATGGTTTAATTAAAAGCCTTGGGGGGTACATGGGAATGCCCCAAGGAAACATAATAATGAACTACATGTGGGGTACATAGAAATCCCCTAAGTGAGCTTCATAATAATGGAATCTACGAGGTATGTAGGAATGATACTACTTTTTATAGCCTCCATTTATAATAAATGGAATTGGTGGTTTGGTTGTGTGACAATGGTTTTAATTGGACCATAATGGTGGGTTGTGATAGCTAACAATAAAGGTGTGAATCCAATGTAAGAACATTGGAAACTCATGTTTGCTGACGTAATGATTGGTCATAGAGATCGTAGACTAAACTTATGGGGTACTCGGGAATCCCTTAAACTATACTTATATATATATATATCATGGAGAGTGATAGGTTCACGGGGATCCCCTACCCCTATGGTATCTCTGATTCATATGGCTACATGCAACGGGGATCATTAAGGGGGTAACACTGGACCTATATTGCCCGTGGGTGATTCTAGGATGGTTAAGCTACACATACCCAAGTTAATGGTTTTAAATACATACTAAACCTAGTTTCTTTTCCCATCATAGATTATATATATGTATGGTTGTGAATGTATATGGTTATTTACTTGGTTTTAAAGGATGGAATTATTTTATCCTAATCCTCAGTGCATGCTACCATTCACCTGCTAACTTATATTTGGGTACGGTATCCTCATGCGATGCAGAAATCAACCATTACCCCTCTTTCTCAGTGATTGATTTGGGATCGACTTGTGTTGGATTAAAATGGTGAGTTTCCATACTCAAGAAGGCTCCATTAATGTTATAGATTTTGTTTTCACACTTTGGTCATTTCATAGACTTTGGTTTTTTCTATGGTCTGGGATATGTCCCAACTAGATATTATTTTAATTTCAGATAGAGACTTTGTGGGACTACTATGGGTTGGTATACGCTATGTTGGTCTTGGTGTCAGCTATGGCATTGGTATTGGTATTGGGGCTGACACCAATTAACTGCATTTTATTTATGATTATTCTATTTTGTTTTGGATAGTATATATATATATATATATAACTCATCTAATATAGGATGTAGGGTAGTTATGGTGGGGTATTGGGGGTGCTTGTCGGTCCTGGGGTGCCTCCCAGTCCTGGTTGTACTTGAGGCACTCAACACGACTTGGCCCTAGGTTGGGTCGTGCCATATTGTTATCAGATCCTTAGGTTCATGGTCAATTAGGAGACCACAAAGCCATGTCGAGTAGTGGCTCTTTTAACGGTGTGTAGCACACCATACTCATAAGGGAGAGGATATAAGGAATTTAGGAATGTTACTCTTTCTTGCATTCTAATTTTGAGATTTAAAGTCTAAGGTCTTGAAATCCACTCTAATTCTTTTTTGTTCGCTTTTCATATCTGGCCTCGATGATCTAATATTCAAAGAAACTCCTATGTCATAACTGGGGAATATGCTTATGGGACATGCTCTACTCATGGGATCCATACTCAGTCTAGGGGTTCAGTTCCTGACTGTCCTACTGGAGTTCTACTGGTTCCATCTAGTCCATCTCAACTTCTCAGTTTGATATGATAAATGCAGATTTTTTTAGTCGATTCATATAATTGCTCAGTTGGTAGCTTCTCAAGCTAAGAGTGGTATATCTACTACTCCATCTTTCGAGTTTATGAGGTTTGGCCAGCTCATGAGGTTCATTCCTTCAACTTTTACTATTGTTAAGGTGGATAATCCTCAGGGTTTTCTAGTTCATATGGAAAAGATTTTTAGTTTTATGCATGCCACGAATATGGAAGGGGTAAAGTTTTCTTCCTACTAGATGAAGAATGTAGCATACCAATGGTATGGGGAATGGGATAAAGAAAGGGGTGATGTTAAGGAGTTATCATTGTGAGAGACTTTATCCCATTCATTACTAGACTGCTTCTTTCTCGGGAGTTAGGAAAAGGAAAAGCAAAGGAATTTGTTAATCTGAAATAGAAGAATATAACGATCAAGGAGTATGGCTTGAAGTTTCACTAATTATCTCGCTACGCTCCAGAGATAGTGTTGGATATGAAGGTCAGGATAAGAATATTTACCTCAGGACTGTCTTATGAGTTGATCCTTAAAAGTAAGACTAATTTATTGATCAAAATATGGATATCTCTAGGTTGGTTGTTCATATACAACAGGTAGAGGAGGAAAAGAAAAAGCAGGATAAAATAGGGGAAAGGTAGGGTAATAAGTTTAGGTTCTCTGAGCAGGGTGGTGGCCAATAGTAAAGTGGTAGGGATGGTGGTAAATAGCAAAAAAAGAAGTGGGAGAGTTTGGATTCTTTCTCCATAGCTAGTGTTTTTTACCCAAAGTCATAGGGTGATAGGCGTCAATAGGGTGGCAAAAACTTTAGGGCACATGGTGCTCAATCTCATACTAGTGGGTCTCAACCGGCTTCATCATGTCATCTTTGTAGGTTTTACGGCCTGTTGCATCAATTTTTTTTATCATTAGGGGAGGGATAAGTGCTTTAAATATTGTCAGCCAGGCCATCTGCTTAGATAATGTCCAGTCGATAATGTTGATTTGAGGGCAAATCAAGTTCCAATTGCTTCATCATCAGCTCCAGCACCAAAGGGTGCACCATCTACTTTCGAAACTAGTTGAAACCATCTATATACACTTACTACCTGACAGGAGTCCGAGGCATCGCCTGATGTTATGAATGGTATGTTGAAACCTTTATCTTGTAATTTTTATTTTTTACTTGATCTAGGGTCCACTGTCTTTTATGTGACCCTATTTGTGGCTGTGTATTTTGGTTTTGGTCTCGAGGTTATTTTGGACCATTTTTCTATTTCTACCCTAGTAGGTAACTTTGTGATTGTTAAAAGAGCTTATTGGAATGTGTGGTATTTGTTGGTAGTAAGGAGACTTTGGTAGATTTTTATGAATTAGATATGGTGGATTTTGAACTTATTCTATGTATGGATTGGTTACACTCATGCTACGTGTCCTTAGACTATCAGGCCCATTAGGTCATCTTTAGGTTCCCTAGTGAGCCAGTTATTGAATGGAAGGGTGTTTTCCTTGCTTCTAAGGTGAAGTTAATATCGTATCTTAGAGCTCGGAGATTAATCTCCAAAGGGTGTTTCTATTATTTATTTTGGGTTAAAGATTCTAACTCCTAAGGTCCTTTCTTGCATTTAATTTCGATGGTGAATGAATTTCCTAAGATCTTTCCTGGGACCTTCCTTGTGATCCACCTGATAGGGAGATTGAGTTTGGAATTGATCTGGTTTTGGAGACTCGTCCAATTTCTATTTTTCCTTATAAAATTGCTCCGATTGAATTGAAGGAGCTTAAAAAGCAACTTAAGAATATTTTAGATAAGGGTGTCATCTGTCCTAGTGTGTTCCCGGGGGATGTACCGTTGTTATTTTTGTGTAAGAAATATGGTTCTCCTCGGATGTATATTGACTATCGACAGTTGAATAAGGTGACGATTAAGAACAAGTATCCTCTTCCAATGATAGATAACTTATTAAATCAATTGCAAGGTGCCAAATTCTTTTCTAAGATTGATCTTTGATCTGGATATCATCAGCTTAAGATTACAGTGATGGATCTTTCTATGACTGCCTTTCACACTCGCTATGGGTACTTTGAGTTGCTAGTGATGTCGTTTGGGTTGATCAATGCTCTGACAATATTTATGGATTTGATGATTAGGGTCTTTCTTCAGTTTCTAGATCTATTTATATTTGTGTTCATAAATGACATTCTAGTTTATTCGAAGAGCAGGGTGGACCATGACAACCACCTTTGTATTGTGTGACCTTGAAGAAGCAGCAGTTGTATGCCAAAAAATTGAAATATAAATTCTAGTTGAACGCTGTCACTTTTTTATGTTATATTATTTCTAGTGAGGGGATCATGGTGGATGTGCAAAAGGTTGTAGTGGTTAAGAAGTGACCTAGACCTTCAAATCCAACTGATATTCAGAGCTTCTTGGGTTTGGCTGACTACTATAGGAGGTTTGTGGAGAGTTTCTTGACTATAGCTTCCCCAATGACTAAGTTGACTCAGAAGAAGGTAAATTTCTCTTTGTCAAATGCTTGTGAGGATAGTTTTGAGAAGTTGAACAATAAGCTAACTTCAACTCTGATTTTGACTTTGCTGGAAGGTACTAAAGGGTTTGTGGTTTACTAGTGATGCGTCCTGGGTGGGACTTGGTTGTTTTTTGATACAGCATGGTATGGTGATAGCCTATACTTCAGGTAGTTGAAGTTTCATAAGAGGAAATATCTAACTCATGATTTGGAACTGTTAGATGTGGTCTTTGCATAGAAAATTTGGAGGCACTATTTATATGGAGTGCACGTATACATCTTCTCGGATAATAAAATTCTGCAGTATATGTTCAATTAAATGGAGCAATCTCAGGCAGAGGAGATAACTTGAGCTTCTCAAGGCTATGGCATGATTTTTCACTACCACCCAGGTAAAGCTAACGTGGTTGTTGATGCTCTTAGCAGGTTGTCCATGGGGATTTTAACTCATGTGAAAAAGGAGAAGCAAGAGTTGGTGAAGGATATTAATAGTTTGGCTAACCTTGGAGTTCGTTTCTTAGACCCCAAGGATGGTGGTGTATTAGTACATAGAGTGGGGTGGTCGTCTCTTAGTGCAGAGATCAAGGAGAAATAAATTTTAGATCCTATCTGGAAAAACTCAAGGGTGATGTAGGTGGGCAAAAGGTAATGAAATTTAAGGTTGGTGGCGATGCTACCAAGGGAGGTTATGTGTTCCCGACGTTGGTAGCTTGCGAGAAAAGATCTTGGCTGAGGTGCAATAATCGCGTTATGTTGTTCATACCAGTTCAATAAAAATGTATCATGACCTCAAGGAGATGTATTCAACAAATGGTATGAAGAGTCATGTGGATAATTTTTTGGTCAAATATATTATGTGTCAACAAGTAAAAGTTGATCACATGAGGACCAAAGGGTTGTATCAAGAAATTGAGTTGCCTGAAAGGAAGTGGAAAATGATCAACATGGATTTTGTCACCGGCCTTCCTCGATCTTGGAATCAATTTTATTTGGTCAGGTTCATCATGGATAGGATGACAAAGTCATCTCACTTTTCACCAGTGAGGACTAACTTTTTGACTAAGGATTATGTGAGGTTGTACCTCCAAGATATTCTGAAGCTGCATTGGTACCTGTTTCTATCATCTCTAATATGGTATGTAGTTTTCATCTCACGTTTGGTTTTTGTTTCAGAAAGGGTTGGGGCTAAGGTTAGTCTGAGTACTATTTTCAACCTGTAGGCAGATGGGTAAGAAGAGAGGACTCTTCATACATTAGAGAATATACTTCATGCATGTGTGATTAACTATAGTGTTAGCTGGATTGAGCATTTTTATCTTGTAGAGTTTACTTATAATAATAGTTACCATTCAATTATTGAGATGGCCCTTGCGAGGAATTCTATGGTAGGAGGTGTAGATCTCCTATTGGGTGGTTCTATCTTGGTGAAGTAGATATATTTAGATTGAACTTGCTTTATCAGGCTATGGAGAAGATGAAGGTGATCTGGGATAGGGTTAAGGCTGTCCAAAGTCACCAAAAGTCCCATGTAGATACAAGACGTACGGACTTGGATTTTAGAGGTTGGGGATAAGGTGTTCCTAAAGGTGTCTCTCATGAATGGAGTGCTATGGTTTGGGAAGAAAAGAGAGTTCAATCCCAGTATATTGGTCTTTATTCAATTTTGATAAGGGTTGGTAATATTGCATACGAGTTAGAGTTTCCTTCTAGTTTGAGCTCTATTTATTCGGTATTCTATTTATCTATGTTAAGGAAGTGTATTAGTGATCCGTCTCAAGTGGTGTCTATAAAGGATATTAGCATTTCGGATTCTTTGTCCTCTGAGGATATCCCAATTAAAATCTTGGTTCGTCAGGTTTGTTGGTTACGGACTAAGGGTGCGGCCTAGGTAAATATTCTATGGAGGAACCACAGGGTGGAAGAAGCTACCTGGGAAGCAGAAGAGGACATAAATTCCAAATACCTATATTTATTTTCCAATTCGGATATTCATGCTTAAGGTATGTGTTTTCTTCATAACATCCTTGTTTTCTAGATTTGATTAAAAGAACGGTTGATTTTCTTACATTTTGATTTCTAACTTGGTTATAGGTTAGTTCAAGGTTTAATGATATATTAATTCATGATTGTGCTTGCCCTTACCCTTTATTTAAGGATGAATGATCCAAGTGGGGGAAGATTGAAATACCCTAGTTTTGTCTCTTAGAAAATTCTTGAGTTTGAGATTCTGGACATCATACGACTAGAAAGTACTAGTTGTATGATATGGTACAGTCTAGAGGGTCTTGGTCATAAGTTAATCAGTGGGGATTAGATGGTTTTTGTCAAAGGTACGAATAAAACATACAAGTCTTATATTAGGATACTAGTAGTATGATGTTAAATCGTACGATGCCCTAAGTCATTCATAGAGGATTCTATTCTGCCAAAGGTACGGTTCTAGGGTAATTATCGTATGCTTGGGTACGAGTTGGCCTTAGTGGTCGTATGTTGGACAGTTTTGGAGGTCTAAAGGATGCCTAGGGTATGAGTGGTGGGTACCACTCGTATAGTAGGGTACAATTTGAGAGGTGTGGTTGTAGATTCCTGCTAGAAATTTGTACAGCTTAAGTGGGGGTATTCTGGACATTTTTCTTCTTAACCCCTTATGAGCCCACGACTTAAAACACTCTTCGAACATCATTTACCCTAGTATTCCAAATCAAAACACTCTAAACTTTCTCAAATCTTTCTCAAGGATCTTGGTTCAAGAAAGGCTAGGGTTTTCTTTAAGCTTGCCAATTTGGGGTTTACAAAAGTGGTTTATTTCCGTCTTCTTTGTAATCGAAGGCATGTTGCTCCTCTCTCATTGTTAGTTAAAATGAAGTCATGATTTAATGTGTAGTTTTCATGGCATAATTGTGGTATGGTTTTGGGTTTTGAATTGTATATTGGGGGTTTTGGTTATGGCTTTCCCATATTTATACTTATGGTTTTTATGTTATAATAGTGGTTTGAATATGTGATTTCATGGGAATGGTTAATTAGTACTTGGTTTTGTTTATGGAAATTATATGACCTCAGCATGTTTGATAAAATGCCTATGAGAATGCTTTTGTTACATTGTTGAACTTTTATTGAAAATTTTGCTGGTATAAAATGGTAATGGAACCCTAAATTTGTTTGAATGGTTTTAAATTGTTTAAATGGTTAAATGGTAAGGTCTTGGTGGTCAAGGTTATGATTTAATTGAAAGACTTGCGGGGTACATGGGAATGCCCCAAGTAAACATAATAATGAACTACTTGTGGGATACATGGGAATCCCCCAAGTGAGCTTAATAATAATGGAATCTGTGGGGTACGTGGGAATCCCTTCTTAAAAGGTTGGCAAAGGACATTGCTTGCAATCTATAGTGGTATGACGATACCACTTTTTATAGCCTTGGTTAACTATAAATGAAATTGGTGGTTTGGTTGTGTGTCAATGGTTTTAATTGGGCAATAATGGCGTGTTGTGATAGCTAACCATGAAGGTGTGAGTCCTATGGACGGACACTGGAAACTCATGTTTTCCGACATGAGGATTGGTCATAGAGACCATAGACTAAACTTATGGGGTACACAGGAATTCCCTATGTTATACTTGTATATATATATCACGGAGGGCGAAGGGTACACGAGAATTCCCTGCCCCTATAGTATATCTGGTTCATATTGCTACATGCATCAGGGCCCATTCAGGGGGTAACACTCAACCTATATAGCCCATGAGTGGTTCTGATTCTAGGATGGTTAAGCTACACATACCCAGGTTAAAGGTTTTAAATAGATGCTAAACTTGTTCCCTTTCCCAGCATGGATTATATATATGTATGGTTGTGAATGTATATGGTTAGTTACTTGGTTTTAAGGTATGGCATTATTTTAGCCATATCCTGAGTGCATGCTACAGTTTACCCTCTAACCCATCTTCGGGCGTTGTATGTCCACGCGATGCAAGAATCGGCCATTCTACTCCTCTTGCTCAATGATTGGATTCGGGATCGGCTTGTGTTGGATTGAAGTTGTGAGATTCCATACTTCGAAATTCTCCATTTCATGTCATGGATTTCGTTTAACATTTTTGAAATTTCATAGACTTTTGTTTTTGGCTAGGTCGGGGGCTTGTCCCGACCAGATATTGTTTTACTTTCAGAAAGAGGCTTTGTGGGACTACTATAGGTTGGTATGGGAAGTGTCAATATTGGTGTTAGCCTTGGCATTGGTATTGATATTGAGGCTGACACCGGTTGACTATATTTTATTTATGATTGCTCCATTTTATTTTGGGTTATAAATAGATACACATATATAGAGAGATTTCGAATTCATCTGATTTGGGAAGTGGGGCGATTATGGTGGGATATTGAGAGTGGTCTCCGATCCTGGTTGGGCTTGACGCACCCGACATGACTAGGCCCTGGTTTGGGTCGTGTCACTTCATGGTGAGCTACATAGTTCCCTTTTAGCCCAAATTAAAATAATTTGCACATAAAACAACCATTAACCCAAGAGTCATTTATAAAGGCATTTACCAACTTTGTTTCATCATACTATTATGCTAGCAAGCTAATATAATCATGCAAAACCATTTCGTATAACCATTAGACTCCCAAGCTCCATTTAAAATCCAAAATCATGGCAACAAAGGTCTTCCAAAACCATTTTTAACCATTTATCATTAATACAATTCAATATTTTCAAAGGCCGAGTTAAACAATGCAATTGTATATATTTAAAACTATGATATTAAAGTGGGTTGAGGTTAATGCCATTATCAAACAAAAATTTTCATCAAATTGGAAAAACACATGTCCCCCATTCCAACCATTAAAATAATACACCAATTTAGTCTAAAATCATCAATTAAACCATGAATAATTAATTTAAAACATAGGATAAGTAAATATAACCAAAAACCTCAACCCAATTTCAAACCTATCAGTTCAAATCACATGAATATCCAATCAATTTATTTCATGATATAAAATTCAAGTAGGAAAAGAGAAATATGCCTAACATACAAAGGAAATCGAAGATAAATCTATGTTCAGAGCCCGAATGATGAATTCTCTATAAAACTCTTGAACCATCTAGGGTTTGGAGTTAAAGTGGAAAAAGAATGGTGTTGATATTTGAAAACTAAATAAAAAGGGTCACTCTAATGTTATAAGGTTGTGCAAGGGGTAAAAATACCAAAACCCATCACCCTAATTGAAAAAAAAAGTTAGATGAAATTAATATAAGAGTGTGGCACACTGCTATCATGTAGTTAGCCTCCATGCCACACCCTCATCGTGGAGGCTAACCTTCATGGTACGCTACTATCATGGAGGCTTAATGCTTCGGGATCCTAAAATGACCCTAAACCCCTTCCAAACCTTTCCCTAAACACCCTTTTAACCTTCCTAATCATAATTCAAGTCAAAAATTGACACTACACAAGTGGCATGGTCGAAAAATAAAATTGTTGAAATTTTATGAGGTCTAACATTATCCCTTTCTTTGGATAATTCGTCCTTGAATCAGAAGTTAGGGCACATTTGGTACGATAATAGAGAAAACACAGTAGAATCAAAGAACAATTTGAAAAGCATCAAAAGGGAAATGAAACTCATACCTTAAGAGCTTGTATTCAACATGGGGAATAAAAATGAGTACTTGGCTCTCATATCTTCTTTCGCTTCCCATGTAGCCTCTTCTACCTTTTTATTTCTCCAAAGAACCTTCACCGAGGCTATATCCTTGGTCTTTAATCTACGATCTTGCCTATCTAATATTTCAACTGATACTTTCTCATAAGATAATGATTTATTAACATGAATATCCTTGAGAGGCACTAACAAAGAAGGGTCACCCGCACACTTTTCTGCATGGACACATGAAATACGAGATGAATCAAAGCTAAACTTGCAGGAAAATCTAACTCATAAGAGACATTCCCAATTCTCCTTACAATATGGTACAGGCCAATGTAATAGGGACTGAGTTTTCCCTTCTTCTTAAACCGCATGAGTTCTTTCATAGGAGAAAAGTTCAAGGACAACCAATCACTAGCCCCAAACTCTAATTCTCTTCACCTCACATCCACATAAGACTTCTAGTAACTTTGTGCAGTCTTAAGTCATTCACTAATCACCATCACCATCTCCATAGTCTGGTGAACCAAGTCAGGGCCAAACAACCTAGTCTCACCGACCTCAAACCACCCAATAGAAGACCTACACCTTCTACCATAAAGAGCCTCGAAAGGATCCATTTGAATGCTTGAATGATAACTATTATTGTAAGAAAACTCAATATGAGACAAATGGTTAACACAACTTCCTTGAAAATCAATCATACAAGCCCTTAGTATATTCTCTAAAGTTTGAATATTATACTCCTCTTATCCATCCACTTGAGAATGGAAAATGGTGCTAAGGTTCACTTAGTACGCTTACCTTTCTGAAATGAACGCCAGAAGTAAGAAGAAAATTGTATACCTCGGCCTGTGTTATGACCTGATTTACAAGTCATGATGACACCTACTAAATTTTGCCAGTAGGTAAGCCAAAATGTAACTCGAAGCTTACGTATTGGGTAAATTTGATAGGAACTGCCAAACTTTGATGGATTTAAAGAACACAATTTATAAATAAGCATAGGTTTCTAGATAGATAAAACAGTTAATACAAGATTCCATCCCACGACCTGGTAGAGCAAGTAAAAGAGCATCTAATATGATAATATAACTAATGTTCTAAGATAGTCAATACATATGTCTCAACACAAAAGACTGAATATAAAATATAGTAAGAAATGGACAGCTCAAACTTAAAGAGCTCACCCTATCTCTAGAAATCAATCATTGTACGAGCATCAATCAACAATGGTAATTAGTACTTAGATCTACACCAAGAAGGTACAGAAGTGTAGTATGATTACCAAAACAATGGGTACTCAGTAGGCACCATCGACTAATTGAACTAAATTAGGATATAAGTATGATAGAATGAAATATAACATAACTAAGTCAAGGTACAGAAACGAACCTGAATCATCTCCAATACTACTATACATAATAAGTGTTTTAACCAGAAAAATAATATAACATAAGGAATCAATACATGCCAACATTGTCATGCATAATTAGTAAACAATGTGGAATAATAACACATCATAAAGCATCAACACAAGCAAACATAACTACATAATTGGCTCCCATACTCCAATTGGTGTGGAAAGTAAATAACTCATCACAGACTCCCATACGCCAGTAGAGTACACTCAAGGATAGAATAAAGCAATTAACCTACATTATAATTAAACTTCATCGTCATTTAACCATCATTCCACAATTATCATCAATTGGTCATTTACCCACATTTCATAATTTATAATTATTTAACAACCTTATCATCCATACTCTCTAGTCACAATTTATTAGCTAGACATCTCTAATTAACTAATCCATTTGATCACTGGTCATTGTATAGCCTCTAGTCATTATTTAACAACTATTCACCACATATACTCTAATTACCATTTATCAACTAATCCTCTTTATCAACTAGTCAAAATTATCAGCTAATTATTAATATCGCTAATCATCGTTATCATTAATCATCAATACCACTAGTCATCATCTTCCCTCATTATAACCAAATATATACATATATAATTGCCATACATAGGGCATACCCAAACTCAAATTGGTAGATGTACATAGCACATCAATATAATCATCCTCCGGCCTTGCCGGGTATCAATGCATCATCATCCTTCGGCCTTGATGGGTATATATCATAATCATACTCTAGCCTTGCAGGGTATATATCATAATCATCCTCTAGCCTTGTTGTTTATATATCATAATAATACTCCATCCTTGTCGGGTAATGATAATCATCCTCCATCCTTGTTGGATAAACATCATCATCCGAAATTGAACTGGGTATAATCAACATCAACATCATCTCCCGTAATTAAATCGGGTATATAATCATCATAGTCAATAGTATAATTATTAAAATATACAATAGCACAAACTCTAGCATAATTAATCAACATGGTCAATAATAATAATTGAAATCATGAATTCTAACATAATCAGTAGCATATCTTTCCATATAATCATTAAGCATAACTTCTAGAATAATTAATACAAAAATTTGCTAATATCATCAACAAGAATGTTTTCTAGCATGATTACTAGCATAAATGTTTAGTGGGATCAATGGCTTATCATCATCATAATAGATATCTAATACATAGCATAACCAATAACTTATCACAACACAATCAATAACTCCTTATAGAATAATCGATAATCTAATCCATTGGTCCATGAGAACTATTTCTAATGCCATCATCACCCTACCCAAAAAGTACAAAGGTTCCTCAATATTTTCTCCAAGTGGTATTCTAAGTATTAAATAAGCGTATAAGGGTCCAAGAGAACTAATCATCAATCCTGACTTAAAGTGGGTCAAAGAGCCTACTTCTAAATCCCCAAAATACATTCAAATGGAAATTCGAACCGAACTAGGCTAAGGTATCTAAATCCACTCTTAGATGTATAGCAAGCCATAATTAACCCTAAGGTAGATATCCTTATCAAGCACTCTAATGAAGTCTAATGGAAACTAAGGCAACCTTTATTAGTGTAAGCATAAGGCTAATCTTACCCTAAGTATGAGTGTCTAAAACATTTTTAACTAAATTGAGTGCTCCAAGGAATTCTTATGCTAAACATGAGACATGAAGTCTAATTCACCTAAGGCATAAGAAATTAAGTTAAGTATTTCAACTCTACGATTTCAAATTAGACTATAAGGCCCAAATAATCCAAGCTTTGCATTTTATCAAACAATACCTTAAACCCATCCCACATCTAACACAAGATAATAAGAATACTATGAAATAGCTCAATCTAACGAGGGATAAACCTAGACTACCTCGACATGGAAGAAAGCTCAATGAATTGCTAAACCACCAATTTTCCTTTTCGAGAAGCCTCATCAAGATGCTAAGATATCATAAACATATTCTACTCATCACTATGAGAATAATGATAACTATATTGCATAATTGTGCTTGGGGTCCAAAAATCATACCAAAACCTCATGTGGGTCCCACTTATGAAAATTGTATTTTCAATAGCAACCCAACATTTTTACATGCTCAAGGAATCTTTACCCTTAAAATGGGTGAAAACTAAGCTAAATTTATGCTATAATCAAGCCCTAAAGATTTTGGGGTTTTGAGAAATAATAAATTTCAGCAAGAAAAGAGTGAATTCTCATTTCAAATCAGAAGATAATCACGAAATAAAGTCAATCTACCTTGCAAAATTACTAACATGCTTCCTTTTAATCTCTCACACTATTTAGGGTTCTTGGCTCTCATAAGGAGATGAAGAACGGCCAAAGCTATGTAAAAGCAGTTGTTTTATACCCAGTTTAGGTACTCAGGAGTCACTATCATGACCTCGAGGCTTGTGATCATGGTACCTATCATCTGTCACACTAGTTCAGATCGCGACATACCCTTAACAATTTCTGCATGCCAAGTTACACAGAGGTCCAAAACGTCGCTATTATGGTGCACTATATTTTCAAAGTATGGACTTCAATCGGGTGCTTGGGATTCATTCAGAATCCAAAATATGAAAATGAACTATGTAACCATACAAAATTCGATGTTCCAAAATCAATGGAGCAATCATATTTTTAGTCTAAGGTTGTTTTAACCAAATATAGGCCCCAAACCCATATTTTATTTTCTTAGCTTTATAACCAATAGGAAAAAATGAGCTTGGGTGTCTTGAGACCCGAACCAAAGGTCCACCTAGCCTAAAATCAACATTTCATAACTACTAGCCTAGTTAAAAATTACATTCGAGGTGTTTGACTAAAGTTTTTGGTTGGTGGCCATTTGAAACTAGCTTAGACTTTTAGACAGGGAATTGGCTCTAAAACCAAATGAACTGTTCAATAACTGAACTATAAGGTCCAGCAAGTCATAAATGACTTGGGGTAACTATAAAAAGTCTCTATCGGAAAAAATAAGTAGAAACATGAAATATGACCTAAATGGTCATTAGAATATCCACTACTAAAGGAATTTCATCCTTGAAAGTTAAGGATTAGGATGTACTTGATATCTCAAATGGGTGAAGATCCTAGGTCCACATCTCGCTCTCAATCTCGAAGGTGGCCTCCTTCACTGAGCAGTGCCTCCACCAAACCTTAACTATAAAAATCTTTGTAGTGCGCAACCACCTAATATCACTAGCCAATATTAGCACCGGCTTTTCTACAAATGTCAAACCTTATCAAATTGGACTGATTCCTATCTATACACATGAGTGTGATCAGGGATGTATCGTTGCGACATAGAAACATGAAAGACTAGATAAAGAGTGGCAAAATCTGGAGGTAAAGCTAACTCATAAGTCACCTCACCAACTGTGCAAAAAATATCAAAGGGTCCAATATATCTAAGACTGAGCTTTTCTTTCCTCCTGAACCTCATCACACACTTTATGGGTGACACATAAAGGAATACATGATCGCCAACTGTAAATCTGAAGGCACGAAGCCTATATTGTACATAGGCCTTCTGCCGAATCTTAGTCGGTCTCAACCTATCCTGAATCACCCTGACTCTATCCCATGACTCCTAAAGTAAATCAGTAACACGGGGCCTAACCTTGAAAGTCTCAAACTATCCAACTGAATAACGATATCTCTTACCTTATGAAGCCTCAAAAGGCACCATCTCTATACTTGAATGGTAGTTGTTATTATACAAAAACTATGCCAAGTTTGAGTGGTGCTCCTGCTAGCATCCTAAATCCATAACAAATACTCAGACATATCCCTTAGAACCTGAATACTCCACTCAGATTGGCCATCAATCTATAGATGAAAAGTTGTACTATGATCCACCTGAGTACCCAGTTTCTATTGAAATGCTCTCCAATTCTCAAAGTGAACATAGAGCCACAGTTTGAAATAATAGATCTGGCACCTCGTTCAAATGGATTATCTCTCAAACATAGATATGGGATATTTTCTTAACACTAAAGGATATCTGAATAGGAATAAAGTGTATTGACTTGGTCAAATAAACCATACCGACCCAAATACCATCAAAACCATGGGAAGTGCAAGGCAAACCACTAACAAAATGCATGGTAATCTGCTCCCATTTCCACTGGAGAATGGGTAACTCATGACTCAACCCACTTAGTCGCTTATGCTCGGCCTTTACCTACTGACAACATAGGCAAAAAACTAAAAACTACCACATCTCTCTTTATAATACTTCACTAATAATAATGTCTCAAATCTCTATACATCTTAGTTATGCCTTGATGAATGGAATATATAGAGTTGTGAGCCTCATGTAAAATCAACTAAATCAACAATTAACACTCGGGACACAAATGTGACCATCAAATAGCAAAACACCCTGAAAATATATGGAGTACCTCTCAGACTCACCACTCAACACTTGATCACAAAGTAAGCAAAGCTTACTATCCTCAAATTGACAATCTCAAATCTGCTCAAATAATAAAGGCCTCATTCAAGTCAAACCATCAAGAAGGATAAGTACTGAATATTTCATACCAGCGGCCTCTAAGAAACTAAAATACAAGGCAAGCTACCCAAACTCACTGCATTTCAACATAAGGCATCTGCTACTATATTTGCCTTTCCTGGATGATACAAGATGGAGATATCACAATCCTTAAGAAACTCCATCCATTTATGCTGCCTAGCATTAAGCCCCTTTTGGGTCATAAAATTGTAAAGGCTGCGATGCTCGGTGAAAATCTCACAATGCACACCCTATAGATAATGCCTCCAAATCTAAAGCGTAAAAACTACTACCGCCAACTCCAAATCATAATTTGGGTAGTTGTGCTCATGCATCTTAAGCTGTCTAGAAGCATAAGAAGTAAAACGACATATTTTGCATCAATAAAACCCAAATAGACACCAGAAGCATCACAAAACATGATAAATCTCTCACTCTCAATAGGAAAAGCTAAAGTAGGCATTGAAGTTTAAGAAATCCTTGAGCTTTCTATAGATAGACTCACATTCCTTGGACCATCAGAAATGAACCTCTTTTTAGTCAATCTGGTCCTAGGGGTTGAAATAAAAGTAAAACCCTCAACAAAACATCTATAATAATCATCCAAACTAATGAAGCACAAACCTTATTCTGAGATATAGGTATAGACTAATCATGAATCCCTTCAATCTTGGATGGGTCTACCATAATACCATCTTTAGATACCACATGTCCAAGGAATGTTACCGACTCATGCCAAAAGTCATAATTAGAAAATTTGGAAAAAACATACATGATCTCTCATAGTCTAAAACATGATACTCAAATACTTTGCATGCTCCTATATACTCCTCAAATACATAAGGATATGTCATCGGTGATGATATTTACAAAGAAATCCAAATAAGGCCTGAATACTCGATTAATAAAATCAATAAATATGGTTGGAGCATTAGTCAACCTAAATGACATCATTAAGAACTTAAAATGATCATGAAGGGTCTTGAAAGTTGTCTTTAGGATATCCTCAGCCTGAATCATCCATTGATGGTAACCAAATCTCAAATCAAACTTAGAAAATACTATCTCATCCTGAAGCTGGTCAAGCAAATCATCAATGCAAGGAATAGGATAATGGTTCTTCACCGTCACTTTATTAAGCTGCCTATAATCAATACATATATACATGGAACTATTTTTCTTCTTTACAAATAATACAGGCGCTTCCCAAAGAGACAAACTTGATCCATGAAACCCTCACAAAGAAGATCCTAAAGCTGAGAATTCTTCTCTTTAAGATAGATAGAATCCATATGGTAAGGTTTTATAAAAATAGGACGGGTGTCAGACTTGATATCAATAGCAAACTCAATCTCATGGACAGGGGAAATACCAGGTAGGTTGGTAGGGAACACATAAGTAAACTCACAAACAACAGAAATAGAGTCGAGCAAAATAATTCCAAACTGAAGGTAAGTAAAGGTTAGCTTGATGAATCATTGCTTATCCGATGGACCATTCGATAAACCATCAATAGTGATGCGGTAGCCCAGATTTGAAATTCAAATCCCCACTTGGTTGGAGCCTATAAATATCTAGTTTGGGTAGAACATGCAAATTTTACCTGGAGATGACTTTTGTAACGTATTCTATTATTGAGAAAAAATTTGGAGAGTTTGAAACATAATATTCTTAGTTTGAACTTGGATTCAAAATCTTGAATTTCTACATTGTAAGTTCTAATCTTTAATTTATAAAATCAAACTTTTTCATCTATTGTCTGATCATTAGTGGCTAAAACACACAACTAGGGTTATGGTATCCTTGATGGAATTTCAATTCTAGGGTTATGGGTTGTTTAATTTGTACTATGTGATTATATTTCTTCTATATTTAGTTTAATAGGTTCTTTTGGTTGCAAACTTTAGAAGATGTCCTAAAAGTTGGCTTGCTTGAATAAAGAAGTTAGTGTTGGGAAGAGAGATTCGTTACAAGAATTTTGAGTTTTCAACCTCTAAACTAAAGATTACTAATTTAATCAAATGAATCTTTTAGGATTACATTGAATTACCATTTCATCACCTTAAGTTTAAAATAAATAAGGTCAAAACTATCTCTTAAGGTATGGAAACACTTATATGGAAAATTGACTTCAATTTCCTAATAATTCTATGTATTGATACAAATTCATAAACCCTATGGTCCAAAAGTGATTAAACATGGTGGTGAACATAATTCTAGTTTTCTGTTTCTTGATTGATAATACGTTATAGAAAATACATTGGCATTTTTAACCTACTACAGTTCCTTACTCTATATTTTAATAGATACTCTTATTTTGTAGAAACCAATGATTAACTGTTAATGAATCTGTATATGACTTAATTTAACATTATATTTCTATGGGATTTTACCCCAAATTTTGTTGGATTATATATATGACAACTGCTTATACTCTTTAAAAAGTACTTATAGTTTGAGTGTAGTAAATTTTGCCGCCGTTGTCAGGAATACAATCGTCAATTAAGTTTATGTGTGTTACTTGACTCTTAATCTAGTTTCCTAATTTTACTTTTGTTTGTTGTTTTGTGATTGTAGGCTATTGATTATACATGCTACGAACTCATCTTTTAGGCAAAACTCTACTATCTTTTGACCCTGAACTTTCTAGAACTTTGAAGAGGAACATGAGAGCATAGAAAGAGAAAAAAAGATTTATTGCACTCGACATCGGTCAGTTAAACCAATAGAATATTGATGCACTAGGTTATGTGTGAGAATAATGATGCTGAGGACCTGGGGGATGATCAAATGTTCAACCCATAAAATATATGGCATACAAACAATGTCACACCAGCCAACCATAATTAGTAAGCTTGAGGTAGAGGATACCAACAGCCTGTGTCTTAATTTTCCTTGGATGATAAGGATGCTAATTTATATGGAGTTGGTGTTACTGGAGCAATTTTGCTAACCTCACTAGCTTTGGGGGTGAAGTTCAATATTACAAGTACGATGATATACTTGCTAAATCTGAAAAGGTTATTTGGTGGACTACCTAGTGATAATTGATAATGCATAACTTACACGTCAATTTAGGTGCAAGACAGTCACTGTCAATATATTTACCCAACTAGGAGTCGGGGTTGAATCCATGAGGAACAATATGAGTAGCGATTGTGTAAGTTCGAAATAGTAGTTACTTGCTAAATTCAAACCTATGGTACAAAAGGGTTTGGGGTTCTCAATCTTTGAAAGTGTGAAAGTAATTCTTGGGCTTCTAAAGGACTAATTTGAGATTAAGAATAATAAGAGTATATTCAATTAAAATGGAACTTAAGACTATGCTTTCCTAGGGGGAATTATGCATGGGATCATGATGATTCAGTGTAAATTTGAATCATTGATGATGTGGTAGGCTAGGTTTAAGGTTTGGGGCTAGTTTTTAACCAAAATCTCAAAAATATTACTCATTGACCATTTCGAGTACCTAACAAGTGAGTCAATTAAGGCCACCCAATACCTCAATTGGTTATCCCATTTCTAGGATAATACCTATGGTATAGTCACCTCCTAATCACCCATATGTCTAAGATAGTGAAAAATTGGCAAAACATACCCATAAACTGTCTACTATTGCTTTGGTTCCCACATCCCTTTTTTAAGGATGAGGTGGGTTCCTAAAGTTCACCCAAAACCCCTCTTTCAAGGATAGTTTGAGCTTTCAAGTGCACAGAATTTTCATCCATCAAACCCATTTGGGCATTTGGGCCTTTCACCCACATATCCCAATTAGTTTAATCAAACAATAATAGAACCCATCATCAACAAACTAAAATATACACAAATATATCACAACCCACACATAATTTCATCATATTCTAGCATAATCCCAAGAGGCAAATCAAGCAAATCATAATGATAATGAACATAAATAAACCAATATTTCCATCAAAGTTATACATATGAAAATAAAGAGAGGTCAAACCACACTTTAGAATTTAATGAATATCCAATGGGTGATACCAAATCTACACTTAAAAGTCACTCAAATATCTTCTTAGTTCAAGATTGGTACAAGTTTTGCACCAAGATCCACAAAATTACAAAACACCTAAACTAAGGGTAGGTAGTAGGATTGTAGAATGATGATCCTTCATGGATGAAAGTTTTGAGCTTTTAAATAGGAATTTGGGATTGGCTAAGTACTTTTATAATTTTGCCCCTGGCTGAAATCCCGCTATCCCAGGATCACGTGTGGATATACTGCAACCGCAGCTAGCTGGATTTTTGACTTACCTTGATCATGGTGGTAACTTTGTGATTGTGGTACCTGAGGCTCAGTCTATATATTTTTTCCAGATTTTACACTTTTCTTCATTCTTTGATCCTTTTTCAGCTCATTCTTCTTCTTTTTATCTCAGCAACTATGCACCTATAAAACATGGGAATTAGTGTATTTAATTCATAAAATAGTCTCATTTATACCTTTAAAACACAGTAGTATAGGTACAAATCGTATTTCAATGAGTGGTAAATTCACCTCATCAATTATCCAAATATTTATTTAGTGAAGATTGTCAATATTTGCAACTCTTTTGACTATCTTGGAGTGGGAAAAAATGTTATCCGATTAAGGTTGTTCAAGTTGTCTCTATTTAGGGAGGCAACTTTGTGGTTGAATGAGATGGCACACAATTCTATAACAAACTAGATTCAATTAAAAGGACCTTTCCTAGAAATGTTCTTTTTGTATTCCAAGATGATATAGTTGAGGGACAAGACTAGTTATTTTAGGCAACTACCTAATAAGGCTATTCATGAAACCACTTTGAGGTTCAAAACAAGTTCATTCAGTGCTTAAATCAAAATATGATCGATGAACACTTAATTGAGACACTCTATAGAGAACTTAATTGAAACACAAAACTAATAGTGACTAATATAGTGGGTGGTGCTTTCGTGGATTATACTTTTATTGATGAAACTGAGATCATAGATAGGTTGCTTAAAATGATTAAATCTTGGAATACCCTGGATTTTGAGGTAGCAAGAAACACTTATTTAGTTGGCATTTCTTTGGAGCAACACAAAAGAGAAGAAGAACATGACAACATGGCTCCTATAAAAATACAAATGGACTTGCTCTCTAAAAATTTATTTTTTGGTAATGTTGAAAGGGTCAAGGAAGTTGGATGTTATTGTAGATAAATTAAATCTAATTTTGAAGAGGTGGCTAACTATTTGAATAACCAGGGGGTTTCCAGGCTATTAGACAAGGAAATCAAGGTCTGAAGTACCTAAGAGAGAATTATCATAATAAGGTTGGTCATATTGATAATGAAAAAGAAAATTAGAAGATAAAAGCTGATAGAAACTAGTTGTATGTGACACATGGGAATCACGATGATACAACTAATGAATCAGGAAAGATGTTTATGGAAGCTATGATGTTTAAATTGCTAAAAAGGTTAGATTCAACTGATGTAGGTGTCAAGGAGATTAGAAGTCAATTATCAACTATTAATCAATTGGTGGATTACTATTCCACTTTAATTAAGAAGTTAGAGTACCAAATAAATCAATTGATTGCAGTTTTCAATCAAAGGAAGAGTGGAACTTTGTTGAGTGATACGGTGCAAAACATGAGAAATGATGGTACTTGTTTAATTATTACCACAAAGAGTAGTAAAAATATTACCTAAGCCACATTCATTGGTGTATTCGCATACAGATAATATTGTATCTAAAGATGAGGTTATGGTTAATGATGGTGAGGTAAAAAGTAGCCTAGTTCAATTTGAGAAGCTCGAAGAATTAGGTTAAAAGAAATCAGTGGTGGAGCAACTATCTAGAATGAGGGATGAGGATGAGTTGAGTCATAAAAAGGGGAAAAAGGTATAAATATCTCTAATAAAATTACTAGACCTCCTTCTCTATTTCCATTTAGGATGAAGAATATGGCATTTTAAAAAAATTTATGGCCATCCTAAAATAATTTTTAGTTAATGTTCCATTTATTAAGGCTTTGGAACAAATGCCAGGTGAAACACCCTAAATTTTTGACCTTGTAAATTTATTTAGTGTTGAGCTCATTACATTAATTACGACTTAATCGTACTGTCGTATAGTGTCTTGATGGGTTAGATGACACTAGTTGTAACATTTTTAGTTAATAGTGGTTAGATTTCTATCTTTGTTACAACTTAGTGATATGAGTCATTAAGGGTGGTAATAATTCATTAGGACAAACCTTAACAAAATTAGTAACTTTGTGGCTTGACTTTACTCTAAGTACGACTGGCATACTAGAAGCCATAAAGATAAGTTACGAGCTATGAGATAAAGTCGTAGGTTGTCCACTGTATGACCCATTTGGGTATGGTGTTGGTTATGACTAGACCCTATGAGTTATATGGTCATATTAAGAGTGGGATGTAGGAGTTTTAAGGTGGACAGTGTATGGGTGTACAACTCACTGTCTAGGATATGACTCAAGGATATGAGTCGTATGATGTGGTGATGAGTCAATAGGTCAACTCGTAATCAAACACGGCTTTTTACAACTTTTAAGCTGAGCGTATTCTGGACATTTCCCACTTTAATGCCCTTTGATACCATGACTTATAATCTTCCTTGGGACTTCATAAACATATCATTCATAATAAAAAAAACTCTTAAATTCTCTCTCAAACTCTCTGTTCAAGCTAAGGCTAAGGTTTCAAGAAAAGTAGTCATTAGGATACGAAGGGTGCAATCTCTTCCAAAATTTCTTGGTATTTTAGGCATGTTAATCCTCCCTCATTTTTATTTTACTAAACACAAATGTTTTAAGTTATGGCTTTCATGGTATTGTTATAGTTTTGAAATAAAGTTTGGGGGTTTTGATTGCTCACTATTGAATAATGTTTTCCCCTGATTTAATTATGGTTTTTCATTTTTTAAATATGGTTTTGAACGTGTGGGTACATGGGTATGTTGGTTGAACTTGGTAATGGTAAATTTCTCTGAACTTGTGACTTTTGAAGTGGTTATGACCCCAACTCTGTATTGTAAAACTTGTTAGTAGTTATGAGAAAGGTGGGAATTTGAACCAGGAGTACACTGGAATCTCCAAAGTATTTGGCTTGACTTATTTCTTAAAACTAATGCAGGGTAAAGATAGTTAAATGGCTAAGTTTTGTTTTGAAAACCTTGTGGGGTACGGGGAATCCCCCAAGTGAATTGATAATGAAAACCTTGCAGGGTGCACGGGAATCTCCGAAGTAATTTTAATAATAGAGTATCGAGGTACATAGGAATCCTCTAAGTTTTGTCTAATAACATTATTTGTAAGGTATAGTTGGTATGACCATACCACTTTAAAATTACTTAATAATTGACTCCTGGAATTGGTGGTTTAGTTATACACTAAAGTTTTTAATTTGGCAAAAATAAGGTAGTGATAGCTAACCGTGAAGGTGTGAGTCCAAAGTACGAACACTAGAACCTCCTGTTTGTTGACATAAGGGTTGGTCTTGGTGAACATATGCTTGTGGGGTATATGCATCATTGAGAGTGAAGGGTACACGAGAATCCCTGGCCTTCTATAATATCCCTAGTTTGTACGGCTAGTCCCTAGGGCCCATTTAGGGGGCAATATTAGACCATATAGCTCGTGGGTGAATTTATGATAGTAAAGCTACACGACTAGGAATTGGTTTGGGACGTGTTTGATTGGTATCAAGGCCCTAGGTTCATGGTTAATTTAGAGTCCACAACGCCATGTAGAGTTTCTTTTAAGGGTTTGTAGGATGCCACACTTATAAGGAAAAGGCTACAAGGCATTTTGGAATGTTTTTCTTTCTTTTATTTTATTTTTCGGTTGTAGATTCTAAGCACCTGAACTATTCTCTAACCCATTTGTTTTTTTAGATCATTCCTCCCAGATACTCTGAAGCTCAAAAAAAATTCCTAAATTCCTCTATCCTACCTGAGGAAAAAGTTAATGGGACACGTTTACTTATGGTGTCCAGGCCCGGTATAGGGGTGCTATTCCTGACTGTCCTTCTGGAGTTCCACCGATCCCTTCCAGTCCTTCTCAAGATCCTCAGGCTGATGTGACAAATACTGAGTTTCTCAGTCTATCCATATGTTGACTTAGTAGGTAGCTTCCCAGTCTTAGCATGGCGCTTCTATTACACCATCTTTTGAGGCCATAAGGGTTGGTCAGTTTATAAGGTTGAACCTCTAACCTTTATTAGAGTTAAGGTTGAGGAGGATCCTCAAGGTTTCCTTAATAAGATGGATGAGATATTTTGTATTATGCTTTCCACTAATGTGGAGGGCATAGAATTCACCGCCTATCAATTGAAAGATATGGCATACTACGAGGAATGGGACCAGTGAAGGGGTGATGATGCTGAGTCCGCCCTGTGGGATAATTTTTCTAATTCTCTCTTGGACCACTTCTTTCTTCAAGAGTTGAGGGAGGCGAAGGTGGAAGAGTTTGTTAACCTGAAGCAAGGAAAGATTTCAGTCAAGGAGTATGCCATAAAGTTTTACTAGTTCTCTTGATATGATTGGAAGTTGGTTTCTAGCATGAGAGCAAGAATGAGGAAGTTTGCTTTTTGGTTGTCCTAAGACTTGATTTTGGAGAGTTAGGCTCACTTGTTAAACAAAGACATAGGCATTTCTAGGTTTTTTGTGTATATGCAACAGGTTAAAATTAGGAAAGAAAAGATAAATCAAGTTGAAATTAGGGAAAGGTAGAGCAAGAAATTTCGACATTCAAAGCAAGGGAGGTTAACAATATAGTGGCAGGGATGGTGAAAAGTGGTCCAAAGGGAAGTGGGGAAATTATGGGTCCTACTCAATGGCTAGTGTTCTATACCTAAACTCTTCTTGTGACAGGCATTTTTAGGGTGGTGACAATTATAGGGAACATGATGCCTAATCTCAAGCTAGTGGGGCCCAATCAGCTTTATCATATCCTTCCTATAGATTTTATGGTAGATTGCTTTGAGGTTTCTATTATGAGGGAAGGGAAAAGTGCTTCAAATTTGGTTAGCTAAGGCATATGCTTAGAAACTATTGAGTGGCCAAGGTTGCGTCTGGATCAAAAAAGGTTCTGGTTTCCTCTTCATCATCTCTGACACAAAAGTGTGCAATAACTAGCTCCAATGCTGGTCAAAACTGACTCTATGCTCTCATTACTTGTCAAGAGTTTTTGACATTGCCTGATGTCATTATTGGTATGTTAAAACTTTTTTCCCATGATATGTACTATTTAATTAATCTGAGGCCCACTATTTCTTACGTTACCCCATTTGTGGTTGTGCATTTTAGTTTTGGTTCGGAGAGTAGTTTGGACCCCTTTTTTATTTCTACCCCAGTGGTTGACTCTATGGTTGCCAAAAGAGCCTGTAGGGATTGTGTGGTATCTGTGGGTGTTGGGAGACTTCTGTGGATCTATTTGAATTAGAGATGGTTGGTTTTGATGTCATATTGGGAATATGTTGAAACTTTTTTCCCATGATGTGTACTATTTAATTGATATAGGGTCCACTCTCTCTTATGTTACCTAATTTGTGGTTATGCATTTTTGTTTTTGTCCAGAGTGTATTTCAAACCCTTTTTTTATTTCTACCCCAGTGAGTGACTCTATGGTTGCCCGAAGAGTCCATAGGGATTGTATGGTATCTGTGGGTGGTCCAGAGACTTTGGCAGATCTGTTTGAATTAGACATAGTTGGTTTTGATTTCATATTAGGGATGAATTAGCTGTACTCATGTTATGCTCCTCTAGATTGTTGTAACCTTAATGTCATCTTTAAATTCCCTAATGAACTGGTTATTGAGTGGGGTGGTTCACTAGTACTTATGGGGAAGTTCATATCATATCTTCGATCTCAGAGATTAGTCTCCAAGTGGTGTATCTATCATCTAGTTTAGGTTAAATATTCTAACCTAGAGGGTTCTTTACATTCCATCCTGGTGGTGAGTAAATTTTCCGAGGTTTTACCTGATGAACTTCTAGGTGTTCTTCCTAGTAGAGAGATTGATTTTAGGATTAATCTTCTTCCAGATATTTGTCCTAACGGTATTCCTATATATAGAATGGCTTTAGCTAAGTTGAAGGGGTTTACAGAGTAATTAAAAGATGTTTTAGACAAGGGTTTGATCCATTCTAATATGTCTCCGTGGGGTGCACCAAAATTGTTCGTGCATAAGAAGGATGGGTCCCTTCGAATGTGAATTAATTACTGGTAATTGAATAGGGTGACTATACAGAATAAGTACCCTCTTCCATCCTAATATGTCTCCAAGACCTACGTTCATTCTGGGTATCATCAGTTAATGATTAGGGAGGAAAATATCCCTAAGATTGCCTCCATACCTGATATAGGCATTTTGAGTTCCTGATTATGTCTTTTTGGTTGACTAATGCCCCGGCAGTATTCAAGAACTTTATTAATAGAGTTCTTCATTATTTTCTAGATTTATTTGTCATTATATTCATAGACGGTATTCTAGTGTACTCTTAGAGTGAGGTGGATTATGTCGATCACCTCCATTGTATTGCTGGACCTCAAAGATCAGTAGTTGTATACCAAATTTCTTAAACATAAATTCTGGTTGAATGTTGTAACTTTTCTAGGTCATGTCATTTCTAGGGAAAGGATCATGGTGGATCCGCAAAAGGTTATAATGGTTAAGAAATGGCCTAGACCCATGACTCCAACCAATTTTTGGGGATTCTTGTGTTCAGTTAGTTACTACAGGAAATTTATGGAGATTTTCTCTTCAATAGCTACCCTGTTAACTTAGTTAACTCCAAAGAAAGTAAAGTTCTTATGAGGGTAGTTTTGAGAAGCTTAAGGATAAGCTAACTTCAGCTTAAATCTTGACTTTTCCTGAAGGCACTGATGGTTTGGTGGTCTATTGTGATGCATCCTAGTGAGGCTTGGTTGTATTTTGTTGCAGCATGGCAAGGTTATAGCCTATGCCTCTAGATAGTTAAAGGTATATAAGAAGAATTATCTGACTGTTGACTTGGAATTATTTGTTGTGCTGTTTGCATTGAAAATTTGACATCACTATATGTATAGAGTGCATGTGGATATCTCCTCAGATCAGAAGAGCCTGTAATATGTGTTCATTCAGAAGAAGTTATATCTCAGGTAAAGGACATGGATTAAGTTGCTCAAGGATTATGAAATGAGCCTTCACTGGTATCTAGGTAAAGCTAGCATGGTTTTCAATGCTTTTATTTGGTTATCCATGGGGATTATAGCTTATGTGGATAAAGGAAAGAAAGAATTGATGAAATAGATTCACCGTTTAGCAAACCTTAGAGTTTGACTCAAACTCGAAAGATAATGGTATGTTTGTTCAAGAGGTGGTAAGGTTATCTCTTGGTGCTAAGGTGAAAGAGAAGCAAGTGTTAGATCCTATCTTAATGCAAATCTAGGGTGATGTAGGCATGCAGAAAGTGATGGCATTTGAGATTAGTAGTGATGTTAACTTGTGGTACCAGGGGAGATCATATATTCCCAATATAGATAGATTGTGAGAGAGGATCTTAACTGAGGCACATGAGTTGCATTATTCTATTCATCCTGATTCGATGAAGATGTATCATTACCTTAAGGATATTTATAGGTGGAACAATATAAAGCGGGATGTGGCTAGTTTTATGGCTAAGTGAATAGTGTGTCAATAAGTGAAAGTTGAGCACTTGAGGTTCGGAGGATTGTATAAAGAAATTGAGTTGCCTGTGTGGAAGTGGCAAATGATCAATATGGATTTCATCACCTGTCTTCCCCGATCTCAAAATTAGTTTGATTCGATTTGGTCATCGTAGATAGGATGACTAAGTCTGCTCATATTTTGACAGTAAGGACAAATTTTTCGGTAGAGGATTATGCAGGGTTGTACCTCCATGACATTGTGAAGTTGCACAGGGTGCATATTTCAATTATGCAGATCATGGTACTCAATTTTCATCACACTTTTGGCGGTAGTTTTATAAAGGTTTGAGGGACTAAGATGAGTCTTAGCATGGCTTTTCACCCGCAGTCGGATGGGCAAGTGGAAATGACTATTCTGACATTGGAGGATATGCTTTGAGCTTGTGTGATTGACTATGGTTGTACTTGGGTTGAACATTTGCCTCTTATAGAGTTTGCGTATAATAATAGCTTCCACTTTAGCATTGGGATGGCTTTATTTGAGGCTATGCATGGTAAGAGGTGTAGGTCTACTGTTGTATGTTTCAAGGTTTGTGAGGCGGAGATGTTTGGCCCGAATTAAGTTCACCAAGCTATAGAAAGGGTGAATTTGATTCGAGGTTGGCTCAAATCCTCCCAAAGTTGCCAAAATTCCTATGCGGATGTGAGGCATAGAAAGTTAGAGTTTGAAGTTGGGGATAGGGTGTTCTTGAAGGTGTCTCCCATGAAGAGAGTGATGCAATTTGGTAAGAAAGAGAAGATCAGTCCTTGATATGTTGGCCCATATTTGATCTTGAAGAGGGTTGGTAATGTTGCATATGAATTAGAGTTTCTCTTACTTTGAGCTCCATTCACCCGGTGTTCCACGTATCTATGTTGGGGAAGTGTGTGGGTTATTCGCCACAAATTGTGCCTATTAAGGATATTGGTTATTTGGATTCCTTGTCTTATGAAGAAGTCCTAGTTGAAATCTTGGATTGGTGAGTTCATTGAGTGCGAACCAAGGACTAACTCTAATACAGATTGTATGGAGGAACCACAAGGTTGAAGAAGCTACATAGGAGAATGACGTGAACATGAAGTCCATCTATCCATTCTTATTCCCCATTCTCGAAAATCTTTCTTAAGGTATGTGTTGATCTTAACATCTTTATTTTTTGTCCTTGTTAAAGGTAAATTGTAAATTCCTTGGTAATCTATTTTCTATCTTAAAGGTAAGAGTATAGATGTTTGGGGGTTTAATCGTGCTAGTCAATGCCATGTCCCATCATTCGAGGATGAATAATCCATGACTTTAGAGTTTATTCATCTTATTCTTGTACAATTAATTACATGTATTCTTCATTGATAATCATGGAATATTGTATAAACATCAGTGACTAATCTTCTTGACTAGGGTTGTGGGAACCCTGGAAGATTAGCTACATAGAGAAAGTGTGATATTCATCTATTCTAGGGTTTATGCATGTATCTAAATCTTCTTCTCTATACTTAATCTCTGAGTTGCTGCAAAAGCTTGAGATAGCCTGTATTTGCATTCATCCTTACAAGGGAGCTTGTGATTGGGAAAAGAAGATTAAGACAGTGATTTGGGATTCATCTTCATCTTATAATTCCTGCCATCTCATCCAATCACTTGAACAAAAATGATGATGGTCAACTGAGGTCGTAGCGAGGAGTAACAAGACGACGCCCTGAGACTAAACCGGCAAAGTGTGAGATTTATCTTCACATTCACAATATGGTTGATAATGCTTATCTTGTATACTTTACATATAGAAAAATAGAATAGATGGGTTGAACAAGTGAAATTATGGGGTTGAGATGCCAGTGGTAACACAAGCCTAGTGTTCATCTTCTATTATTTACAATTCAAAAGCATTCAAGATTTGGTTACTACTTGCAATTGATTCAAAAAAAACCCTGCCCATTTTCTTTTCTGTATTGCTCGTGGATTACATCAAGCCAAGCAACTGTTCAGCATCTTCCCTGTGGGTTCGACCCCAACCTAGTTGGGTTATTATATTTTCAATCGACCATAGCATACTTTTATTGGAGTTAGTTTTGGGTGACATCAAATTTTGGCGTTATTATTGGGGAAGATAGTTTGAGTAGTTAATTAAATTGGTGATATTCATGGGTTTTATTTTCTATTTTTGATTTGGCATATGTTGGTGTATTTTAAAGATGAGGAGAAGAAGCAATCCCTTACTCCCATTCGATCCAGAGCCAGAAAGAATCCTTCAGACATCAAGAAAGATGTTAGGGACAGTTCCTGATGAAGTTCCTGCTAGTGTACAAGATCCCTCTCCTATGGATCCAAACATGTCACTTCCGTGTTCTCTACTAGATCCACAAAATATTTTGGATATATAGACGAAGAAACTACTAGAGCAAGAGTGAAGAAAATCCGAAGAGGCTGGGTTAGTAGAAGAAGCTTGATTAGATAAAAAGGTTGCATTAGCTCAGTATGGAGGGCTAGATAGGTAGTTGATCGTCGATTTTAGAGATCCAGAGTTCCATTAATTATTGCATATCAGTACTTAGACACATACGGGGATGAAGAAGATATGGGTTATATTGAACCTACTAAGACAGGAGCCGTTGTTCCTCCTTATTTACCTCTAAATGTAAAATTTGACATTACTAGCACCATGATCCTACTGTTGAATTGGAAGAGTGTATTTCAAGAGGAGCACAGATGATGAGAACATAAATCTTGTTAATTTTACTGGGATCTACATGTCATATACTGTTCCAAGGGTGGATTAGGAAGCATTGAGATAGAGGTTGTTCCCATTTTCTTTGATAGGAGAAGCATTACTATGATTAGGGGAAATTCCAAGAGGATCTATCACCACTTGGTATGAGTTACAAAAATAGTTTTTGAATGGATTTTTCCCTTCTAGAAGGATGATATAGTTGTATGATAAAATTTATAACTTCAAACAATTACCTGTAGAGTCCATGTATGAGGCGTGGTTTAGATTGAAGAAGAAGTTGAGCTTGATGCCAAATCACAGAATAGCACGGTCAAAATTTATCAAAAATCTTTTATAAATCACTAAATGATAGCTCAAGAGCAATGGCAGATACTATTTTGGGAGAAGCATTTATGCATCTTCGTTGAAAAGCTGTACAGGATATGCTAGATGATATTTTAGTGGCAATTAGAGGATGGAATACTAGTGATTCAGAGCATGGTTTAGGTACATATGCTATTGGAGCTGTTAATACTTTAGGATCTGTCCATGATATGATAGCATAGGAGGTTTCATAGCTTTGTATAGATATTGGGCTACTTACAAAATAGTTTACAACAATGAGTGTTGAGAAAGTGAATGCAGTTGCCGCATACGGATCTACTTCTAAACCTTTTGAGATTAAATCTGAAGAAGAGGTGAAGTATCTTAATCATAAATTGGCAGATTTTTTAGCCCAATAGTAAGGGAATCAAGGTAGGAACTATTATAGTGATAGATACAGAGAAAAAAGCAGAGAGAGGTAGTGATTGGAGATGCAAAACGACTAAAAGGAGAAGACTGACAAATATGTTCCACCAGGTAATTATGATTTAGAATCCAAAATGGAGGCACTTTTGTCAAAACTAGTCAAAGGGCAAGAGAGTCAAGATAACTATTTTAAGGAGATCAAGGAATACTTATTAAGGCTAAACCAAAAGTTTGATTCACATGCTACAACAATTAAGCAGTTGGAGCAATAATTTGGTTAGATATCAATCACTGTGATTTAGAGATAGCCTGGCACTCTCTCGAGTAATACGGTAGCAAATCTAAAGAATGATGGTCACTACCATGTCATCACCACTTGAAGTAGTCAATTCATCACAGACCCACCTATATCAGCTGTAGAAGAGCAAAAGAGTGATGATGATCCAGTTGAGGGATAAAGCAACAATATGCAAGATAAAGGAAAATATAAGGTTGAGAAGCCTGTTTTGAAGGCCATTCTGAAACCTCTTTGTCCTTATCCTCAAAGGCTGAGAAAGAAACAAAAAGGTTGTAATTATTAGAATTTTCTATCCATGCTAAAAGAATTGTTAGGCAACATACCTTTGGTAGAGGCATTGGAGAAAATTCTAGGCAATGCAAAGTTTATGAAAGATTTGATCACCAAGAAGAGAGCACACAGTTATGAGTTAGTTGACAATATTCATTATTACAGTGTTGTAGCTACTAGATATTTAGTGTAGAATAAGAAGGATCCTGGTGCTTTCACTATACCATGCACCATTGGATATTTCACCTTTTCTCATGCATTATGTGATTCAGGTGTTACAATCAACCTCATGAAATTTAAAGTATTTAAGCAGTTGGGGTTAAGAGCCCTAAAACCTACCACCATAAGCTTAGCAATTGCAAACAGGATGGTGAAAAAGCCAGTTGCTATTTTATATGATGTGTTGGTAAAAGTGGCTTCTTTCATTTTTCCAGTCGATTTTGTGATCATAGATTGTGAAGTGGACTTCCAATTCCTAATCATATTGGGAAGACCATTTTTGTCTACAGAAAGGACATTGATTGACTTAGAGCTGTGACATTTGATGCTGAGATTGAATGATAAATAGGTGATATTCAATGTGTGCAAATCCACAAGGCTGCCTGATGAGTTGAAAGTGATTTCTATGGTTGATGTATATGTTGATAGAGAAAATTAATTCCTTATAATAATGCAATTACAATTTGGGATGATGGTTCTAATGTCTTTTTCCTATTGAATAAAAATTAGGTTTTGAAGCACTGGGCAGTCGTGATCATGAATATTGATAGTAATGGTATTGAGAAGTATGAAGAGAGGGTATGTGCACTTCACGGGAGTGGTTCCTATACTTTTGCCCCAAAGAATCTTGATTTGGATTTGAAGAATTGAACTACTCCATCTGTTTGCCCATCCATTAAAGACCCACTAGTCTTAGAGTTAAAGGCTCTTACCTCTCATTTATGTTATGCATTTTTGGGGGCCAAAAACACTTTATTGGTAATCATTGCAGCCAATTTGATATAGTCAGAAGTGGAAGCATTATTGTCAGTATTGAAAAAATTTAAGAGTCATTGGTTGGTCCACTGTAGATATGTAGGTATCTCGCTTGGTTTATGGACTTACAAAATTCAGCTTGAACCAAATTGTATTCCAAGTATTGAACATCATCATCGACTCAACCCTCCTATGCAGGAGGTGGTGGAGAAAGAGATAATTAACTGGTTAGATATTAGTGTAGTGTATCCCATTCTGATACCAAGTGGATTAGTTTAGTTTAATGTATTCCTAAGAAAGGTGGAATTATTATAGTGCTAGAAGAGAAGAATGAGTTCGTGCCGATCGGGCTAGTCACCGAATGGAGAGTAAGCATGGATTAGCAAAAATTGAATGCATGGACTCAGAAGGACCAATTTTCTATGCCTTTCATGGAACAAATGTTAGATAGGTTAGAGGGCAGACAATGGTACTATTTTCTTGATGTGTATTCAGGCAATAATCAAATCACTATAGCACCTAAAGATCAGGAGAAGAGTACCTTTACCTGTCCTTATGGTACCTTTGCATTCAGACATATGCCATTCGGGAAATACAATGCTCCATCCATATTTCAGAGTTGTATGATGTCTATTTTCTTTGATATGTTAGAAGACTCCATTGAAGTTTCTGTGGATGATTTTTTTATCATTGGCGATTCTTTCAAAGAATGCCTTATTCACTTAGCCAAGGATCTTAAAAGGTGTGAAGAATGTAACTTGGTGCTTAATTGGGAAAAGTTCCATTTTATGGTCAAAGAAGGTATTGTGCTTGTTCATAAAATTTTAAAAAGGGGTATTGAGCTAGATAGATCAAAGATTGAAGTGATTGAGAAATTACCTACACCAATTTTGGTGAAGAGTATTCGTAGCTTTCTAGGATATACTGGGTTTTATAGGCGTTTCATCAAGGATTTCTCTAAGATAGCACACCGTCTTTGTAGGCTTCTTGAGAAAGAGGTGAAGTTTGATTTTACTGAAGCATGCTTGAAGGCATTTAAATGCCTGAAAGAGAAATTGGTGATTGGTCCTATTATTGTTTCTCCTGATTGGTGCTTACCTTTTGGGATCATGTGTGACGTTGGTGGTTTGGCCTTATGGTTTGTACTAGACCAATGGAAAACAAAGATCCTCCATCCCATCTACTTTGCTAGTAAGTCTCTAGATACTACTCAAAAGAACTATTCCATGATAGAGAAAGAGATGGTAGCAGTGGTTTTTACCTTTGAAATGTTTAGATCTTAATTGATTGGGACAAAGGTAATTGTGCACACTGATCATGCAACATTAAGGTACCTCATGGATAAAAAAAACATGAAAACCTAGGTTTATTAGGTGGTTACTTTTGTTGCAAGAATTTGACTTTAAGGTAAAGGACAAAAAGGGCACAGAGAATCAAGTTGCGGATCACTTATCTATTCTAGAGGAAGAAGCTATGCAAAAGGTTGCAAATAGGTTGGAGATTAATGACAGTTTTCTAGATAAGTAGATATTAGAAGCTTCCCAAGATCTAATTCCATGGTTTGTATATTATGCAAAATATCTAGCTAGTGATCTAGTTCCAGAAGATCTTTTCTTTCAGCTGAGAAAGAAATTTATGCATGAGGTAAGGAAATTTTTCTAGGATGAGCCTTATTTGTTCAGAATTTATATGGCTGGGATTATTTGTAGATGCATACCTGAGGTGGAGATGATAAACATACTTGAGGCTTGTTATTCTTTGCCAGTTGGGGGTCATCATGGTGGAACCCTCACAGCCCACAAAATCTTGTAATGTGGGTATTATTGTCAAACAATCTACAAAGATGCACATGATTTTACTTTTACATGTGAACAGTGTCAATGTCAAGGTAATATCTCTAGACTTTATAAACTACCTATGACTCCTATCTTAGAATTGGAAAAGTTTGATGTATGGGGTATATATTTCATGGGACTTTTATGAGTTTGTTTGGCATAAAGTATATACTAGTGGCTATAGATTATGTATCTAAATAGGTGGAGGCAGTTGTGTTTCCCAATAATGAAGCACGTAGTGCCACTACTTTCCTGAAAAAGCATATCTTTTCTCAATTTGGCACCCACGTGCTATCATTAGTAACGGGGGATCATATTTTTGTAATCATCTATTCAAAGGTCTGCTTGAGAAGTATAAAGTGAAACACAAGGTGGCAACACCTTATTATCTGCTGACTAGTGGATAGGTTGAGGTTTCCAGTAGAGAAATTAAGTCCATCTTGGTGAAGATAGTAAACGCCAATAGGACTGATTGGTTATAAAAATTAGATGATGTATTATGGGCTTATCGAACAGCATTAAAGACTCTAATAGGTGCTTTTCCTTATCAGCTAGTGTAAAGCAAGGTTTTTCACTTGCCTATTGAGCTTGAACATAAAGCACTATGGACCTTAAAGATGCTTAATTTTGAGTGGCAAGATGCAACCAAGTCAAGGATGAAGAGTATGAATGAATTGGATGAATTCCAACTCTAGGCATAGAAATTTTTGCACTTTACAAGGAAAAGATGAAGTTACATCATGATCGCAAAATTAAGAAAAAAATCTTTGAGAAAGGTGACCAGGTATTGTTCTATAATTCAAGGCCTCTCTTGTTTCCAGGTAAGTTGCAGTCTAGATGGTATGGTCCCTTTACTATATTAGGGTGTTTCCATATGGTACTTTAGAGTTGAAGATGGGCAAAGAGTAAAGCACTACAGCGGTTACACTAAGGAAATTGATGTAACTTTTAAAATGACCTTGGTAATCCTGAGTAACCAAGGCAATTAAGCCATGCCGCCATGTTAAATCAAGTACGGCATAGAAGGCAACCCATGTATTTGTACTTATTTAGTTATAGGTGAATATGTTTGTTCAGTATGCAGGGCTGAAGAGTGCAGGAAATACCTAAAAAAGTGTAAGAAGTTTGTTCATACGTACTTTTTACGAATCATATATAGACAGTACGACTCTTGAGTAGAAGCCATATGGACCTGTAGGAAAATTCAGAATCGAGTCAAATTTTTGGAATGGATATGGTTCTCATAATGAGTCGTATCCTCAAGTTATGACCTGCCATAATAAATCATATCCACTTCAAAACCCACATAAGGTTAAGGTCTATATGAGTTAAAGGAAAGACCCATAAACCTGGTTATGAGTCATATAGATAACTCATACCTAAGTTTACCAGGTCAGGGTTGCGGGCCGACCCGGCCCAAAAATTAAATTGAAATAAAAGGAAGGGCACCCGACGGGCACCAGATAACAAAAAATCATACGCACCTCTATTTTTTCCCCTAATTTCAAGCTTCTACAAGTAATAAAACATTTGAATACAACTAAAATTAACTACCACTTTGCTCGGATTCTCCCTTTTACATGAATTTTACCAAAAATTTGGAGAAGAATCAAGTGGAAACTTGAGAAAAATACTCTCTCATCTATTCAAGTAAGTTTTTAAACGTAAATCCTTGTTATTTCAAGTTGAACTTATTTAATAGGAGTGGTTTCTAACTTGCTTTGAGTTACTATTGCTTAATTTTTAAATTGTGGAACCCTAGTTCTTGTGTTTTAGGTTGAAAATAAGAGTTGTGGAATCCTGGTTATGAGTTAGATATAGTAGAATTTTTATCCCAAGAGCTAAGGGATCAGGCAATTGAGTGTGAAAAATTATTGTTGTCCTGCCCCTACATGATCGTGCAGATATGATTTACGTAGATATGTTTGGCAGTGAGAGTCTAACAACTCTCAGGTATCGATGAGATGTTGAAGTCCATGAACTATTTAGTCCTGATTTGAGATTCAGCCAACCCTTTGGCCTGGCAGGCAACTGATTTGATGGAAGATATATTCTGGGAGAGCGGTAAGGCTGAGACTTTCGAGGTAGCTAATCTGGGTAAGAAGACGAAGACTATGCAGACAGATGCAGTGGATACTTCTAGTGCCCCACCACCAGTACAATCTGTGCTACCCAGGTATTGAGGTATGCATTCTGGACTTATAATGATTTTACCGGCACTATGGACAGAAGTTATGACCAGTTTATCCACTCTAGAGGCAAAAGTGGGTCACATATAAGGAGGCATGAAACCCTGGCTTGACACACAGTATGCGAACCAGGATGCATGGGGACAAAGGCGGCTAGATACTTTTGAGTCGAGGATTACTCGACAGTTGGGTGGTGGAAAAACATTCGATATTACATGGATTAAGGCCAAGGTAGCCAAAATCAAGAGGATGGTGCATAAGCTATATGATAGACCGGTGATTTCAAAGCCATTGATTGAGACATTCATGCCTACTATCCATGTTCCTAATATTTGGGCTATTCTAAAGCCAAGAGTTGAGGAGACCCAAGAAAAAAATAAAGAAAGAAAAAAAATAAAGCGCAAATAGAAATTGGTCGAGAAGAATTCTAAGGTAGAGAGCATTTAGTATGAACGGGTCTGGGAGATACAAGTTTGTGAGATAGCTGCTGGAGCTGGTGGTTCGAGACCATCTGTTGTTAATGCTGAGGGGGTCAGTGTAGTCGTCCACCAATTGTTGTTGACTTAGTCCTGGCTGATGGGGTGACTATTGATGACAGTGGGACCCAACTTGAGCGCCCACCTGCTTATATTGTGAAGCTAGCGCCTTGAGCGCCCAGGTATGACCTTTCATGCTTACTTTCCATTTTTTTAGCACTGGGGACAGTGCAGGGAACTTCAATTAGGGGTAAGGGTATATCTTATTCTAACTTTCTTTGAGTAGCTGAAAAATTTTAGTAGTTAAAAGTCTGTTATAACTTCAAGGTACGATGCTAATAGGGTTCTAAGATAGGAAAAAAATCAACACATATTGCAGAAGGAAGTTTTTAGTTTTTTTTATTGATTTTTGAAAGATTTTGAAAAATATTTGTAATGAATTGTGATTGTTGAATTGATTTAGGAGTTTGGAAACATTTGTTAATTTGAAATGATTTCATTGATTTGAAATGATTATTCTGAGTTTGTGGGTTTAATGAAATTGTATCGAAAAATTTGAGATCCCTTCTAAAATATTTTGTGATGTGGCATATGTATACGTGTGAATCTATTGTGACTCTGTTAATGGAATTAGGATTAAGGAAAAATAATTAGGGTAAATAATTGCATAACTACATAAGTAGAACTTAGCAATACAACCCGATATGAGTGTGCGTGAGGTATTACTAAGTTCCCAGTGTAGAGGAATCTAGAACTTGCCCAATTGCTTTTACCTATGTCTAGATAAGTCAAATAGGAGATGATCATAGACCATTTTGTTATAAGTCCACTTGAGGCTAAATGTCTAACCAAATAAGTATGAATCCTTTTGATCCATATATTTGAGCTTTTATTGACCATTTTGTGTTTAATACATTGATTTCACCTCCCCATTTCTACAATGAACCTATTTTTGGCCCTGGTCCTCCTTGGACACAATGCATCTCAACTCAGGAAAATCTCCTAAGTTGAGGGTGGCTATTATTGGGGTGCATGGGAAAAAACATGAATGAAGAAAGAAGTGTAGAAAGAAAAATAAAAGAGGACAGGTATGGTAAGAATAAATTAAAAAAAGAAATAAATAAGCTTGAAGAAAATATATATATATAAAGTGAGAAAATTGTACCTAGCCTAAGTCTAAATGTTCTTTAAAGGTAATTAATTGACAAATCTTAGCTAAGTGAAAGGGATTTCTTTTACTTTGAGCGCACAGGGGTTGTGTTGTTAGGTTGCTAATCTATTTGGTTGATGTAGCGTAAGTTGATTCCCAGTTGTTTGTAACTAATGTAATGTCATCATCGGATTCCCTTGTGTTTATCGTGTACTGAATTGTTAAACACAGTTTAATTTTTGAAAAGTAGGATTAAGAAAGGGAAACAATGTTCAAGAAAGTTGAATTCAAATTCATTGCCATGGGTAGCTTATGATCTTCTTGTTTAAGAATTGTGTTTAATCATAGAGCCTAACTGTTGATTGCCTGAGGACACACAAAATTCTATAATGAGGGTGTTGATGTGTCATGAAAACATAGCATTTTCTATGCTTAAAACCATGAATTTTTGTGGGTGGTTAGGTTGTTTTAGTGGATATGATGCACTTTTGTGATTATTTTAGGTGAAATAGGTCTAAAGTAGTATTGGAATGAAAATTGAAGAAAAAGACCTGGAAAGACCAATTATGACCAAGATACAAGTCACCTAACGAGTCGTTAACTCACTATACGACTAGTGTGATGACTCGTAAGTATAGTAGAACTAAAGTCCCAACAAAAAGACTAACTAAAGAAAAGATATGACTCAGCCCTACAAGTTGTATACTAAGGATACGGGTCATGAACAAGAGTAGTAAGCATAATAGAGTCTAAAGCTACCATCAAAAGTTAAAATCTCAGAAGTATACGAGTTGGTAGTCTGTGTATGACTCGTATATAGAAGCCGTACACAGACCAATGTTCAAAGATTGAAAAGAATGAGTTCTCAGGTAATGAATACAAGTGAAGAACATAAGTCGTATTATCAAGATATGACTCATAAAATGAAGTCATATGAAGAGTAGAAAGTTGAAGCCTTGGGAGATCAAAAACTGGAATGGATACGAGAAGGCATGGTACAACTCGTATGATCCAGTACGAGTTGAAAATCGAGTCGTACTGAGTGTCAACATAACTTTACCTTTTTTATTTTTACCAGGATTTCTATGTTATTTTAAGATGCTATAAATACCCTAGGGTTTATCTTTTATTAAATTACTCATTCTTACAATAGCTTACATACTTTATAATTATTCTTGACATTTTGGGTTGTTATTCAATTCAAGACTTTGGAGTTTATTCATCTAATTCTTATGCAATTAATTACTTGTATTCTTCATTGATAATCATGGAATAATGCATGAACATGAGTGGCTAGTCTCATTGACAAGGGTTGTGGAGACCCTGGCGGATTAGCTATGGGAGGAAGTGTGATGTTCATCTATTCTAGGGTTTATACATGTATCTTAATCTTCTTCATAATAATTAATCTTTAAGTTGTTGTAGAAGCTTAAGATTGCCTGTATTTTCATTTATCCTTACAAGGGAGCTTGTGATTTGGAAAAGAAGATTAGGACAGTGATTTGGGATTCACCACCATCTAATAATCCCCTCCATCTTATCTAATCACTTAAACTTAAAAGGTGATAGTAAACTGAGGTCGTAGCAAGGAGCAACAAGGTGACGCAGAGAGACTAAACCTATAAAGGGTGAGATTTATCTTCACATTCATAAGATGGCTGATAATACCTATCTTGTAGACTTTATATGCAGAACAATAGAATAGATGGGTTGAACATGAAAAATTTACAATTTGCCTATATAATTTACAATTCCCTAACTCTAGTGACGAGCTTAAATTCACCACTTGCATAGTATACACTCATTAATTCACACCATCCACCACAATTTAAAACTAAACCTTTACTATCACCTCTTTATTTGCATTTCCTCTTCCATTACCCATATTAATAGGATCAACCTAGTAATAATGGACAATCACACTAAATTGTAGGGATAATAACCAATTACACTCTTATAATATTAAAGAATAATAATTAGCTAATCAAGTAAGTCACGATTACAATAATTATAAATGAAGCAACTTGGCCAGCATATATCAATTAAGCAAAGAGTTTCACTTTTCCAAGTACAAGTCACACAATCAATCTCAATCATACAATCAAGTTAAAAATACATGTAAATTCATATCTCAGTAAGCACACATGAGAAGTCAAGTCTCATTAGCAAAACTTAAAGATACTCTTGTGGAAGGATTAATTCAAATATTAGAACTTCAGAATCATTTCTTTGGGATTACTCATCGATTTTATCACTTTAGATTACTTCATATATCAGTTTCTTTATTATTAGTAGTACCATGCTGGCTCGTGATACTTAATCCAATCACAACTCATAGCAACACCAGAATGTAATGTTGGTCATATTTCTTTAGAAATCAATAAGGTGGAAATATCAAAATTTAATGTCAGACACATTGCTTAAAAACCAATAAGGTAGAAATACCAAAAATTAATGTCAACCACATTTCTTCAGAAATCAATAAGGTGGAAATACCAAAATTTAACATCGATCACATTGTTTGTGAAATCAATAAGATAGCAATATATAAATTTTAGTCACATTGCTTGAGTAATCATTAAGGTAGCAATACTGGAATTTAACATCGGTCATATTTCTAATAACAATCTTTTTACTTTTTAGTTCATAATTACTAGTCACCTTCTGTATAAGGTATATATCAGAAGCCTTCCTTATTGAAGGTATTCTTTTCAATCATATTATCATTATGGATCAAGATCTTTCATTTATCAATATTTGGGCCTCTTACAGGCATTATTTCAATAATTCATTATGTCATCAACAAACTATTCATGGTATCAATTCAAGGAGTTATCATTAACAAACAAGCCTCTCATAGGGACAATTAAATAACTTATCCCTATCACCAATTTAGCCTCTCATGGGCATCAAATAGATAAAGTGTGTTTATCGATGTAAAATCAAGAATGTCATAAAATAAATCACAACACAACATTTTAGCATACAAGTCACTATCGGAGACTTTATTACTTATTAATGATTCAATTACCACTACCTTCTCAAACACCACAACTTGAGTTCTAACATCATCACCCATAACTAGTACATTAGAGCCTATCATTATTCTCTGCCTCTCTTTATAATACAATGCTCACAATGATTCAAGTCATCTATTCCTTAAGCCTCACCATCATCATGGAACAATATACAACTTATTGCCTTTATAACTCAATTAGGTTCATGACAACAATAAGTAAGAAACATCATGTAATATTTCATTCATAATAATCTCCTTTCGAGCAGATACACATAATATTATAAATATCACATAATCAAGAAATAATATAGTTTTTGAATTAGAAAAGTTCTTATATCTTTATCCAACTCAACTCCATGCCCGGAGTCCTAGACGTGCTTTCTCTCATCAATTCTAAATAATAAAAATATGAAATAACATAGTCTTTTACTCATTAGACCTAGTCTACCTAGAGGTCAAGCTTTTAAAAGTAATAAATCGCAACTCGGGTGTTGTTTCCTTTCCTTCATCCCTTGGAATAATCAACATCTATATATCAAGCAATAATTAGAGTAATTAAATAATTACTCTTCAAACAAATATCTCGGAGATGCAAACCCACTAACTCAATTCTTAATTAAGGTCTATGTTATTTCCCAAGGTAAATTAACTATTAAATAGTTCTTTCAAGCTTAATCCATCTCCATTAATAGAGTTTTTATGCTAAAGGTCTCATCTTTATGAAATTCAAGGTTCCTAACCATCAAAAATAATAATCTAGTGTACCAAATTCATATTGAGAATCTTTAATTTATAATCTAGAATTAGCACTAGGTGTTATTAAGAACACCCATAAGTTTTTCTCAAAAAACCCACCATTAAAGGTACTTCTTAGGATTTGAAGATGTTAGAAGATTAAAATACGAAGATGATGTCCGAAAAACTTACCTAAACGGAGTACTTTCACAGTAAACAAGAAAAATTCACCTCTATAAGGTTGGAAAATGAAGTTTGGGGTTTTTAGACCTGAAATACGATTGAAACTGATTTAAGTACCACCAAAATTTATGCTACTTCAAAATTCCCATTTTAGCTCGGACAGTGCTCAATAAAATAGTCATAACCTTTTATTTAAAACTCAGGTTGATGAATAGTTAATTGCTTTGAAAATAAGACTCAGGTATCTTTTAGTTGGTTCATATTGGGCCCCCTAGCCCCTTATATTCTAGGTGATATGATTCTTTGAAGTTAGCCTAGTAAAAAAATATTGAAACTATGTCTATAAGAAAGTTTTCAACTTAACTTTGTGTTTAGGGTTATTGAATGACCTTGATTCATACCTAAATAACTTCAAAACTAAAGTATTGATAGTATTACTTATGAATAATTAAATTCATCGGGCTTGCATCTATCTAGACACATCGAAAGGCTTAAATCTTTGTTGAAAGCTTCAGATGACATAATGAACAAAATGATAGCTATTTTGGACTCAAGTTAATATTAGGAATGAATGTTAAGAATTTTCATGAATTAATCACAGATAATTTAGTAATGATGAAACAAGTTGGTACATACATATTAATGGGTTAATATATTGCAAGCCTAATTTCTCATTTAAAAGGGAGTGAAAAGGGCAAAAGTCCAATTTATCATTTATAAGAAAAGGAAAAAAATGAATAAACCTACAAAAGCTTGGGCGAGCAGGGGTTGAACCCACAACGTTAGTGCAAAAAAGACCCCTTGATCATTATGTTGCACTTTTATATAATGTCAAGTGGGTTTATTAAATGGTATATATGTTTCATATTTAAATTTGACCATATATATATAATATAATTTTTCAGTCGAGGGAGTTTGGGTGAGCCCCTCACTCCTACGTAGATCCGCCCTTTCACGTGCACCTTATTGGGAATAAATTTTTCCTTTGCCATCCTTTATTAGGAACACATTAAAAAAAAATTAGTCATAAGTAATAAGACATTATCTGAATGTAATTCACAAAAGGAAGAAAGAGTTACCAAAGTTGAGCCCATCAAAAATTGTCTCATTAATAAGAAGGACGATTCCTCTTTTAAGTTTAATTCTAACATTAAAATTTAATGGCTAAAAATTAGAATGGAAAAATGGAAAATCATGGGTAACACGTGAGGGAAACATAATTTGGATATGACTCATCATTAATAAGCACTATGTATCTCTCTACCAACAATCAAGAAAGCAATCATATTCAGAAAAATCTTTGCCGGCAGGATATATGAGCCTGATCTCACATTAATAGACCAACCTAGCTTTAAAACCATGAGACCAATATCATAAAACACCAGGCAAATATAAGGACCAAGATCAACTAATACAAAAAGATTCACGATCCTCCCCAAGTCGTTATGCAACTAACACAAACATTTGTAAATCAAAGCCTTTGTGGGATCGAGTTCCGCAAAAGTTGATCCCTAAAGCTTAGTTGTAAATAGTTTCATAGTAATTTGTTGTAGATCATCATTTATTTTTTATTCACTACCAGTACACTAGTATATTACAGTCTCAAGCTCTTGAATTTTTATATCTTTATTCTGATACATATCATCAATCGTATTTGATACTGTTATTAGCTTCTAGCACTGGATTTTAGATTCGCTCTATTCACGTACTTTATTCTTTTTTGGTTGATTTTAATATTTATTGTCATTCTTCTATCTTCTTCACATTAACTAACCATATTATAACATAAAAATTACGTCTTTTATGTAGTTTAAGAGATTATTTGAATGTAATGCACAAAAGGAAAAAAGAGGGCAAAATACATCGGCAGGCCCCTTAATAATGCACCATCTGTCATATTGATACCACAAGTGAACTGTGTTCATTTTAAACACCTAAACTAGCCCTAAAGTGTATCAGTTTGTCACTTTTTATCTTGTTGGCAAAACACGTGCAGAATACTTTGCAAAGGCGTGTCGAAGCTTTGTTTTTTGCTGATATGGCATAGAAATGCCCCCTAACGGTAACATACCCCTATTCATCATCTTATTCATTACAACATTAAATTTTAACCCTAATTTATCACTTTTTTATAAAAATCTTCTCTCTTCTTTATCTTATTCTTCAATTTTTCAAAAGTTTAATCTTTTTCTAATTTTTTTGAATTAAATTGAACAATGTGAAGCTCGGCGTCCATGAATATTTGTGAAAATAGATTGTTGCTATTGTAAATATGGTCATGAAGCATTACTAAATACTTCTTGGACTCAACAAAACCCCAGGCTAGCTTTTTTACGTGTAAAAATTCAAAGGTAATATTTTTTACTTCTTAACTTAATTAGTTGATTAATTATTAATTTTGTAATTGATTTGCAATTAATTTTGTAGAAATTGAGCGGGTGTGATTACTTTTATTGGTATGAATAATGACACTCTTCACAAGCAAATAGGGTGATTTAGGGTTTGTTGAAGAAAGTCAAGTGCTTTGAAAAGAAATAAAATCGAGCAAGAAGATATAATATTATTGGTGTCAATGCTACTTGTTTGGTGTTGTGGGGAATTGTAAAGACCCTTCAGATCATTATTCGTATTTTTGATTGCTTCCCTTGATAGAGCTTCTCCATAGCCGTCTAAAGTTATTATTGACTTGCGGGGACCGATAGTTCGGTTACCTGACGGTTCATTTAGGTTTTAGAAGCCCTTTCTCAATTTAAAGTCTTTGTTGGTCCTAATTGATCACTAAGCCAAAACTTTGGTAAACAGCCTCATATGCAAAATCTAACATCACCAATGCATCCAAAACATCGAAAACTATGGGGTTTCATAACTTATTTGTTTGAAATGGACCCCAAAGCATCCCAAGGCATTGGACAAAGGTCGGAACCAAGTTCTGAGTTTAATCCATGCATATAATGCACTGAAATGCCATGAATATGGAAAAGGAGATATAATGTAAGGTCCCACAAAGTTCCCTCATAGTTTGAACCTTAGGGCGTGTCGAGTGAGGCATGATTCCATCCCTAAGAGATTGAGAAAGGACTTCTCAAGTGATTAGTGATTTAATATTGTTGAATTTTCCTTAAAATAACTTACTATAGTATGGGAAATTGAGTTAGCTTTCCAACGATACCAATTTTGCCAAAATCCGATATCGGAGTGAGAAGTTATGACCGTTTTACCAAGCTTTGTCGGAATTACCCAGGTTTGATAGCCGATCCGATGGACCGTCAAGTATTCGATGGACCATCGATCTTCCCATCAAACCAAGCCAGTGACTAGCCTTTCTAGCCATCGTGCGACGGCCAAAATGGTGGACCTCTAAAAATTTAACGGACCATCACTTCGACCATCACATCGAGGTAGAATATCCTATTTTCTTCCCTCAAGTGACAGATGATCTGGTGGAGCATCAGATTCCTGATGGACAATCAGTTTGACCATTATGGACCCCGATCAATAATTTTTAACTTATTTTTAAAGGGTATTTTGGTCCTTTCCACTCCTTTAAACCCTCATATATATATATATATTTTAGATAAACCAGCAGCCCTCATTTTCTCATCTCTAACACACATGAGCTAGGGTTTTTTGGTACAAATAAAAAAAACCCTTCTCAAAGAAATCTAAGAACTCACCATAGATTGTGTAAATGAGTTGAAAATTGAGTTTCCCAAGTTCAAAGGCTTCAAGAAACATCTCTCAAGAGTAAGAAGGGAATTTTAGAGAAAGCTTTTTCATCCAATTTTCTAATCTAAGGTGTGTGGGGTTTGAACAAGGGTAACCCTTTTACCCTTGTGCCCAAAAGGCTTATTTACATCATGATTTTGCTGAAATCTATGGGGGTTTTACATGAATTTGAACTGGGAGTTTTCACCCATTAATATTGAATGCATTATATTGATATTTTTCTTGAATTAAGAGTCAAATGGCAAGATTTCTATGTGTTTTCTTAAGCATTTAATGTTGGGTGTAATTTCCATGATTTCACTTCTTCAAAAGCTAATATTTGCAATGTTTGAGATATTGAAGCATATGACTATAGTGAGATTTTGAGATATATTGCTCAAATTCCTTGATTTCCATATGATTTACGAATCTATATGCTATCTATTATGCTTTTGATGAGTTTTAACTTGAGATTTAACTATGGGTTGGTAAGCCCTATTTGAGAATAGCAATTTTATGAATTATTGTGCTATAAGGACCCATGATTTAAGTATTTTAAGATGATAGAGAAATAATTTGACCTAATGTTCCTTGATCTTTAAAATTCACTTCACTATATGAGATTATTGATTTGATTATTGGGTTCATGGTGAACCATGAGATTATTCTAAAAGTCGATTTTTATGAGATGAGCACAGATATTCTAAAGAAAGTAGTATTTAGCATCGAGTGGGTGAGTCACTACGGTTTCTTACCCCAAAACTATATGTCATCGTAGGTTGGGCCTGAGGCCGAGTTTATGATGATTATGATTAAGCCCGAGGCCGAGTGTCATTTTGGTGATCACTATACCTAGGTTATACTTCCTGGCAAGAGTATGATGCTCCACCCTAACGTGGGGTCTCTTCCTTATGAGGACAAAACGTTGGACTCCATGTTTCTTTCATGGTTTATGTTGGTTTAGAGAACCTCTCTTTCCCTTTTGAACTTTGAGATCAAATACTTATTTTCCTTCCCTATAAGCTATTTTCCTAAATGGTTGAATTGCATAGATGTTCCTTAGCTAACACATTTTCTTTATGTGAGTTATCTTCCTAAATAAAAGCATCTTCCCTTGATATAGCACTTTTCATAAAGCTTTAAAATAAGTTATTTCCCTAAACTAGAATGCTTTACCATTAAGATAAAATGATTTTCCTAAAGTTGAAATGTGATATTTTTCTAAAGTGAATAAAATGCCCTCAAGTATGTTTTCAAGTTATATGATTTTGAATTTCAAGTATATGAGTTCTAAATTGTATGAAGTATTGAGCATTGAGAAGGTTTTACTCTCCATGAGACTTATACATGAGTTAAAAGTATTGTTTGAAGTCCCTTTTGCCTTTGGGCATTGAGAATAAGAGAAGATTCTGATTTTGAAGTTAAACAATGATGACTCATGAGATTTGTGTTACATGCTCCATTCTACATGACTTATGAGTTTTATATTTTATACTTGTTCAAGCTATGCGAGTCATCTTATACTGCATACATGCTTTGATTGAAGAAGATTATTACTATTTTATACATGTGCATTCACCCCCGCATACTAAATATATTCCAAATACTAATTCACATATATGTCTATGTGCTACATTGCATCATAATGTAGGTTCAGGTGCTCAGTCCCAGCCTCACCTGTGATTCTTCTAGTACCTTGCCTACATTGTCTACAGTGGTGAGTCCGGATGGTTTGAGGGCCGATCTTCAGATATTTACTGTACTTGAGAGATTATGTTTCATCTTTAGTTCATTTTGAGTCTGTTAGGAACCTATCCTAATGACTCTCTAGATTTTAATTTATAGAGGGTTGTCAGACTAGTATTCAGACTTGTGATGTGTCAAGGGTTCAGTATTGTGGTCTTAATGAAACTTCTCTATATTATATGGTCTTATGGCCTAAGTATCCTTTCCATATTTCCTTTCATATGATATGACTATAAGAATATTGAGTCTATTCTTATCTTGAACTGAGTGTCTTTGGCAGAAACTGGCTCTAAGGGTTATCTTGGGGCTACACGTAGCCTTAAGCACCGTATGATATCCCGGGACACGGTTTTAGGTCATTACAAACTTGGTATCAGAGCCTAAGGTTTTTAAGGATTCCTAGAGAGTCTGACAATCCGCATTGAGTAGAGTCTTAATAATCGGTGTGTAGCGTGCCACATCTATGAGCAAGAGGCTACGAGACGTATTAGGAAAAAGTTGTTTCTTCTTTCAGATTCTATCGTGCCTACAGTTGTACCTCCTGTCTAATGACTCATGCTCTTCCATTTTCAAAAAATGCCTCCTCAAAGAGCAAATGTCCATGAAAACAATGATGAGAAACCCCCACCTATTGATCCTTTGAATGAGATGGTGTCCCATGCTGTGTTTAGGGCGGCCTTTCAGGCGTTAGCCAAAGCAGTCACCGCAATGTTCGAGCCAATAATTGGGCCCCAATTTCTAATCAGTAAGGTAGTGATGTAGGCACGGCTAGGATTCATGACTTTATGCAGATGAATCCACCCGAGTTCTATGGGTCCAAGATGGATGAGGACCCTCAGTTATACTTGGAGAAGGTGAGGAAGATCACTAATGTGATGCATGTTTTGGAAGAAAAAAGTGTTGAATTGGCATCCTATAGATTGAAGGACATTGCTTATGATTAGGTTGTATCATGAAAGAAGGGTAGAGGTGAGAATATTACTCCTATGACTTGGCAGGTATTCCAAGATGCCTTCTTAGATCAGTTCTTTCTGCTTGACATGGGGGAGGAAAAGATTTAGGAGTTCATGAACTTGAGGCAGGGCTCCATGACTGTTAAGGAGTACTGCTTGAAGTTTAATAAAGTGGCCAAGTACTCTCCTGATGTGATTTCTGACACTCGAGTTAGTATGAGTAAATTTGTGACCGGTGTTTCTGGGATGGTACTAAAGGAGTGTAGGGCAGTGATGATTCATAAGGATATAGATCTGGCTAGGTTGATAATACATGCCTAACAGACGGAGGTGGATAAGCTGAGAGAGAGACAAAGAATGAGGGGTAGCAAGATAGTTAGATCTGAGCAGCATAAGTTTAGCCAGCCTAGGTTCTATAGGGGGAACTGCCCCTATTTTCAGAGAAGTCCATCTATTCCAGTTTCTTCATTAGATATTGCTCCTACGCTTAGAGACAGGCTAGAGTAAAGGAGTAGGACTTTCTTTCCTGGGTCACAAAATAGTATTGGCAACAGGCCCCATTGTCCTTCTTGTGCTAAATGTGGTAGGAATCATCTTGGAGAGTGTTTTAAAGATATGAGGGATTGTTTTGGTTATGGAAAATAGGGCCACATACTTACGGATTTCCCCCATTCTAGACAGGGGAACAGAGATGTTCGACCTCAAGTACAAGCTGCTAGTGCACCAGCCTCGGTACTTCATCCCACCCCTGCTCAGGGTGCTTCTTCTTGCACTACTGGTGGTCAGCGCCAGAACAGATTCTATGCCTTACCATCTTATTGGGAGCATAAGGACTCCTATGATGTTGTTACTGGTATGCTCCGTGTCTTTTGTCTTGATGTGCATGTGTTGTTAGATCTCGAGTCGAACCTCCCTTATGCGACCCCACTTGTAGCTGTGAATTTCAAAATAAGTCCCAAAAAGATTTTTGAGCCTTTCCTAGTTTCTACACTTGTTGGAGAGTCTGCCAATGCTAAACAAGTGTATAGAAAATGCCTTGTTACTGTGCTTCATAGAGTCATACTTGCGGATTTGATAGAGTTACACATGGTGGATTTTGACCATATTCTAGGTATGGATTGGCTTCATTCTTGGTATGCATCTATAGATTGTCGTACCTGTACGATCAAGCTTTAGTTCCCTGGTAAGACAGTGTTTGAGTGGTCCAGGAGTTCGGTGTCTCCCAAGAGTCATTTTATCTCCTATGTCAAAGCTAGAAAGCTTATATCCAAAGGTTGCATCTACCACCTAGTTAGAGTCAACGATACTATGTCCGAGACCCCAACCATCTAGTCGGTAGATATTGTTAATGAGTTCCTATATGTCTTTTCGGAAAATCTCCTAGGGGTACCTCCCGATAGAGAGATAGATTTTGGAGTTGACATTCTTTCCAACACTCAGACTATTTCTATTCTTCCATACTATATGACACCTGCAGAGCTTAAGGAGTTGAAGGAGCAACTCAAGGACCTCTTAGATAAAGGTTTTATTAGGACCAGTATTTCTCCTTGGGGTGCACCCATTTTGTTCGTGTGGAAGAAAGATGGTTCTTTGCGTATGTGCATTGACTATCATAAACTCAATAAAATCATAGTCAAAAATAAGTATCCTCTTCTGAGAATTGATGACCTATTCGATCAGTTGCAAGGTACAAGTTATTTCTCCAAGATAGACCTTAGATCCGGCTATCATCAACTTAAGGTAAGGGAATGTGATATTCCAAAGACAGTCTTTTGAACCCGTTACAATCACTTTGAGTTTCTAGTCTTGTCTTTCAGGCTAACTAATTCCCCGCAGCCTTCATGGACCTCATGAATTGAGTGTTCAAGCAATACCTTAATGTGTTTTTCATTGTCTTCATAGATGACATTCTTGTGTACTCCCGTGATGAGAATGACCATGCAGCTCACCCTAGAATTGTCTTGCAAACTCTTTGAGATCATTAGTTGTTCACCAAATTCAGTAAGTGTGAATTTTGGCTAAGGTCGGTAGCCTTCCTGGGTTATGTTGTTTCAGCCAAGGGTATTAGATTTGATCCTTAAAATACAGAAGTTGTTAGAAATTAGCCTAGACCTATCTCTCCATCTGACATTAGGAATTTCTTGGGTCTAGCGGGCTATTACTATCATTTTGTTGAGGGTTTCTCTTCTATTGCATCTCCCATGACCCGTTTGACCCAAAAGAAAGTTAAATTCCAGTGGTCCAATTCTTTTGATAAGAGTTTTCAGGAGTTGAAGACTCAACTCACTTCAGCCCCTGTGTTGACTTTGTCTGATGGTACTGATGGTTTTGTAGTGTATTATGATGCCTCTAGAGTTGGTTTGGGGTGTGTGTTGATGAAAAGAGGTAAAGTTATAGCCTATGCCTCTAGACAGTTGAAGCCGTATGAAAAAAACTATCCAACCCATTATCTTGAGTTAACCACTATGGTCTTTGCTTTGAAAATTTGGAGACACTACCTTTATGGTGTCCGTGTTGATGTGTTTACAGATCATAAGAGCTTTTAGTATGTGTTTACTCAGAAGGAGTTGAATCTTAGGCAGAGAAGGTTGTTAGAGTGGTTGAAAGATTATGATATGAGTATGTTGTATCACCTGGGCAAGGCCAATGTAGTGGTAGATGCCCTTAGCAGATTGTCCATGGGTAGTATTACACAACTGCGGAAGGTAAGAGAGAGTTAGCTCAGGATATGCATTGTTTGGCTAGGTTGGGTATTAGATTGCTTGATTCAGCGGAAGGGAGTACGTTGGTGCAGAGTAGTTTTGAGTCTTCTTTAGTTTCGGAAGTGAAGAAGAAGCAAGATATGGATCCTAGTTTGGTCAAATTGAAGGAGTCAATTAAGGACCAAAAGGTCGAGGTTTTCTCTCAAGGGGGAGATGGTGTGTTGAGATTGCATAGTAGGTTGTGTATCCCATGTGTTGATGATTTGAGACAGAGGATTATGGCTGAAGCACATGGCGTGCGGTATTTCATTCATCCCGGCACTACCAAGATGTACCACGACTTGCGGGAAATCTATTGGTGGATGGTATGAAGAAGGATATAGCCAAGTTTGTAGAAAAGTTTGAGATGTGTAAATAGGTTAAGGTTGAGCACCAAAAACCTGGTGGTGTGATGCAAGAGTTTAGTATACCCATGCGGAAGTGGGAGATGGTGAATATGGACTTCATGATTGGGTTTCCTCTTTCGCATCATCTTCATAATTCTATTTGGGTTTTTGTAGACAGGTTGACTAAGTTAGCACATTTCTTGCCTATGCATACATCTTATACGACTGAGGATTATGCTAGATTGTATATTCGGTAGTTGGTCAGGTTGCATGGAGTTCCCTTGTCTATCATTTCGAATAGGGGTACTCAATTTACTTCTCAGTTTTGGAGGGCATTTCAGCAAGGTCTTGGTGCCCAAGTTCTTTTGAGTTTAGCTTTTCACCCGCAGATAGATGGTCAGGCTGAGATGACCATTCAGAGCATAGAGGATATGTTGAGGACGTGCACTCTTGATTTCAAGGGTAGTTAGGATGAGCATTTGCCGTTGATAGAGTTTGCCTACAATAATATTTCCATGCTAACATTGAGATGGCACCATTCGAGGCCTTGTATGGTAGAAGGTGTAGATTACCCATGGGTTGGTTTGAAGTGGGTGAAGCTACCGCAATTGGATCCGATGCAGTATTTGAAGCCATAGAGAAAGTTAAGTTGATTAGAGAAAGGTTGACGACCGATCAGAGTTGTCAAAAGTCGTATGCCGATGTGAGAAGGAGAGATCTTGAGTTTGAGGTAGGTGATTTGGTGTACTTAAAGATTTCACCCATGAAAGGGGTGAAGAGATTTAGTAATAAGGGTCAGCTTAGTCCACGTTATGTTGGCCCGTATAGAGTGGCCTATGAGGTTGAGTTGCCCCCGGAGTTGTCCACCGTTCATCCTATCTTCTATGTCTCCATGCTTAAGAAGTGTATCGGTGATTCTGCTGTGGTTGACCCTTCAGAGAGTGTTGATATTCAGAATAGCCTTTCCTTTGATGAGATTCCTGTGGAGATCCTATATTTTCAGGTCCGTAGACTAAGGAACAAAGAAGTTCCCTTGGTCAAAGTTTTGTGGCAGAACCAGTCTGTTAAGGGTGCTACTTGGGAGGTAGAAGCAAATATGCGGGCCAAGTACCCGCACCTCTTTTTCACAAGTTCAGATCAATCAGAAGGTATTATTCTTCCTTGATTCAACTCTTCTAATCTAAAGTTCAGCAATGCATCTATCCTTGTATGATTTCTTGCATTTTCTAGAGTATTCATGAGTTTAGAAAGATCTTGAACCATTTAGAAATTGTTTCAGTTCTATATACTCTAGTTTCCTGTATTCCTAGCCTAACTTGCGACATTCGAGGATGAATTTTCCCAAGGGGGAGATATTCTAAGGTCCCGCAAAGTTCCCTCGCAGTTTGAGCCTTAGGGCATGTCGAGGAAGGCATGATTTCGGCCCTAAGAGATTGAGAAAGGACTTCCTTAGTGATTGGTGTTTTAATCTTATTAAATTATCCTAAAAATGACTTTATATAGTGTGGAAAATTGAGTTATCTTTCTAACAATACCAATTTCATCAAAATTCGGTATCGAGGTGAGAAGTTATAGCCGTTTTACCAAGCGTTGTCGGAATTGCCCAGGTTTGACGGTCGATCCGACGGACCATCAAGAATTCGACGGACGATCGATCTTCCCATCAAACAAAGACAGTGACTCCCCTTTCTGACCATCGTGTGATGCCCAAAATAGTGGACCACCAAAAATTTGACGGACCATCACATCGAGGCAGAATGTCTCATTTTTGTCCCTCGAGAGACGGATGATCTGGTTGACCGTCAAATTCCTAAAGTACCGTTAGTTCGACCATCACGAACCCCGATCAACAATTTTTAACTTATTTTTAAAAGGGTATTTCAAACCTTTCCACTCCTTTAAACCCTCATATATATATTCTAGATGAATCAGTTGCCCTTATTATCTCATTTCTAACACACATGAGCTAGGGTTTTCACCTACAAATCAAATCAAAACAAAAACCCTTCTCCAATAAATCTAAGAACTCACCATAGTTGTGCAAATGAGTTGAGAATTGAGTTTCCCAAGTTCAAAGGCTTTAAGAAACATCTCCCAAGAGTAAGAACGAAAGTTTAGAGAAAACTTGTTCATCCAATTTTCTAACCTAAGGTATGTGGGGTTTGAACAAGGGTAACCCTTTCACCCTTGTGCCCAAAAGGCTTATTTACATCATGATTTTGCTGAAACCTATGGGGGGTTTTACATGAATTTGAATTTGGGGTTTTCACCCATTACTATTGAATGCATTATATTGATATTTTCCATGAATTAAGAGTCAAATGGCATGATTTCTACATGTTTTCTTGAGCATTTACAGCTGGGTGTAATTCCAATAATTTCACTTCTTGAAAATCTAATATTTGCAATGTTTGAGATATTAAAGCATATGACTGTAATGAGATTTTGAGATATATTGCTGAAATTCCCAGAATTCCACATGATTTATGAATCTATATGCTATCTATTATTCTTTTGATGAGTTTTAACTTGAGATTTAACACGGTTTGTAAGCCCTATTTGAGACTTGCAATTTTATGAATTCTTGTGCTATAAGCACCCATGATTTGAGTATTTTGAGATGATTGAGAAATGATTTGACTTAATGGTCCTTGAGCTTTGAAATTCACTTCACTATATGAGATTATTGATTTGATTATTAGGTTTGTGGTGAACCATGATATTATTCTAAAAGTTGATTCTTATGAGATGAGCGTAGATAATGTAAAGGGAGTAGTATTTAGCACCGAGCAGATAAGTCACTATGGTTTCTTACCCCAAAACTACGTGCCACCATAGGTTGGGCCTAAGGCCGAGTTTAAGATGATTATGATTGGGCCCAAGGACGAGTTTCGTTTAGTAATCACTAGACCTAGGTTATACTCCCTGGAAAAAGTATGACGCTCTTCCCCAATGTGGGGTTTTTTCCTTATGAGGATAAAACGTTGGACTCCATGTAGCTCGCATGGTTTATGTCGGTTGAGAGAACCTCCCTTGCCCTTCTGAACTTCCTAATCAAATACTTATTTTCCTTCCCTATAAGCTATTTTCCTAAATGGTTGAATTACATAGATGTTCCTTAACTAATGTATTTTCTTGATGTGACTTATCTTCCTAAATGAAAGCAAATTCCCTTGATATAGCACTTTTCATAAAGCTTTGAAATAATTTATTTTTCTAAACTAGAATGCTTTCCTATTGAAATAAAATAATTTCCCTAAAGTTGAAATAAGTTATTTTCCCAAAGTGAATTAAATGCCCTCAAGTATGTTTTCAAGTTATATGATTCTAAATTTCAAGTATATGAGTTCTAAATTATATCAAGTATTGAGAATTGAGAAGGTTTTACTCTCCATGAGACTTATGCATAAGTTAAAAGTATTGTTTGAAGTCCCTTTTGCCTTTGGGTATTGAGAATAAGAGAAGATTCTGATTTTGAAGTTAAACAATGATGACTCACGATATTTGTGTTACATGTTCCATTCTACATGACTTATGATTTTTATATTTTATACTTGTTCAAGCTATGCGATTCATCTCATACTGCATACATGCTTTGATTAAAGAAGATTATTACTATTTTATACATGTGCATTCACCCCCGCATACTCAGTACATTCCAAATACTGATTCACATATATGTCTATGTGCTACATTGTGTCATAATGTAGGTTCAAGTACTCAGTCCCAGCCTCGCCCGTGATTGTTTGAATACATTGCCTACGTTGTCTATAGTGGTGAGTCCTTATGGTTCGAGGGCTGATCTTCAGATATTTACTATACTTGAGAGACTATGTTTTATCTTCAGTTCATTTCGAGTCAGTTGGGGACCTGTCCTAACGACTCTCTAGATTTTTATGTATAGAGGCTTGTCAAACTAGTATTCATACTTGTGATGTGTCAAGGGTTTAGTATTGTGGTTTTGATGAAATTTCTCTATATTATGGTCTTATGGCCCGAGTATTCTTTCCATATTTCCCTTCATGTGATATGACTATGAGAATATTATGTCTATTCTTATCTTGAACTGAGTGTCTTTGGAAGAAACTAGCTCTACGGGTTAGCTTGGGGATAAGCATAGCCTTAAGCACCATGTGACATCTTGGGATGTGGTTTTGGGTCATTATATACGATCGTAAAGCCATGACAGCGGTGAGGTAGAGGCCACGACCGCACCATCAGAGGGATGGTTGGCCCATATTTAAGAGTTGTCTTGCACGAATTTTTGATATTTTATGCCTCACCCTTAAGCTCCAAAGCTATTGAGTGAAAAATCTCTAATGTAAGTCTTGTGGGTTAGATGGAAGCTTAAACAACTTGTGTGATCGATTCTTGCTACAATCTAAGGTAGGAATTCCTCTAATTTGCTATTAATTTCTTGGTTTCGTAACTCAAAACCCCTAAATCACTAAGGGTCCATAGTAGCCCTAAAATTGAGTGATTTACTCAAATTACTTTAGGGTTTTAACTCCCTAAAGATAGTTAGGTTATGGGTTGGTCTTGAACACTTCTTTCCAAGAGTGAAATCCAACTGGATTATGGTGTCCATTTGAAACCCATGGCACAATGGTGCCATAATAGGTATTTTCATTCTTGTTATAATGCTTAAATTATATTATTGATAGCATCTCTTATGGAAAAGCAAGCTTTGAGGAAAGGAAAGGAAAGGAAAGCTCATTTGTTTGTGAGTTACTTGGATTCAAGGTTGGTTAGGCTTAGTCGTAGACTAGATTAAGCTTGTTTGTAATGTAATTATTAATATCTTGCTAGATTGGGTGGGGAACTTAGATGATAGTGGATTAAATGGTAATCTGAGGATTCATTGACTTCTATAGGCTATTAATTGGTAAGTCATGATATTTTACCCTTAGTCTAGGACCTTGGTTAGCTTATTTGCGGTCTCATGACTAGAGTGAGAACACTATAGTTGTTCTAAGTACACATGAATGGTATACTTCTCTATCCTTAGGAGTGTATTGACCTATATAATGCCTAGATAGGAGATAACCTTGGTGTTGGCTTGACTTAGGAAGGATTCTTGGAGTGACTTTCCCTATAGACCTAGAAAGGTTTGGAAAGCCCTTATGGTTAGGTATAGATGACTTAGCCTAATTTCGGGTAGAAGCTAGACTTGTGTTAGTAAGCTTGGAATTCTTGGGATTTAGAAGTGGGACTTGAACTACTTTAAGCTTGAACTAAGTAAATGCATAGTGACCTCGACATGTGGTGATTGTCTAAACTATTGGACATAGGAGTTGTGATGGTTGAACTCAGTTATTGGATTATCTTGTGATCATGACTTGAATAATCTTGTTAAGTTATTATCGTGTATATCTTGTAAATTCCCATGCTCTTGTTTATGCTTATATTATGTATGAAGTTATTAGCAAGGTAAAATGGCAAGTGTTATCCTACGTCCCTACTTTCTTATATTGTGAACTTTTGTATATGTTTATTGGTTTGACTATGCATATGGATGTATGTTGTTGTATTAGGAGACTTGTGATATTATGATGATGCCCGGTAAATCTGGAGAAATATGTTGATATTATGATGATGCTCGGTGAATTTGGAGGAATATATGATATTATGATGATGCTCGGTGAATTTGGATGAATATGGTGATATTATGATGATGTCCGATGAATTTGAAAAAATATGTGATAGTATGATTATACCCGGTAAATTGGAATGAATATGTTGATATTATGATAATGCCCGGTGAATCCGGAGAAATATGTGATATTATGATGATGCCCGGTGAATTCATAGAAATATGTTGATATCGTGATGATACTGGTAAATGTAGAGAAATATATTAATGATATGATGATGCCCAATGAATCCAGAAGAGGTAAGAATGTTAGGATGCCGTATGGGGAAAATTTACATAGATGCATTAATATTTGTAAGGTTACGTTGTGTGGGGACAACTGCCTATGTGCTTGACATATGAGGTCTCTCTTGGTAAATTGCTATTCATTTCTTATTCCTAATCATTACATAAGAGGTGTGACCCTTGTTGATGCTAAATAAGCAACTAGAGAAAATCTATGCCTAATATTGAGTTAAGGCTCAGCGTTATGTGTAATCTTGCATAAGATCAAGGGCTAACCTAATATATCTTTTTGACTTGAATAAGAGGTTATGTTATGAAATCTTGCCTAGTAAAGTGGCTTATGTGACAACTAGTTACTTCTAAACTATATGATTACCAGTTGAAGACTAGAAACCTAGCAAACTAGTTGGTACACTATACTTACTTAAAATATGGAAACTAGTCCTTAAGGTTGGGGCACGCTTAGTGAGGTTGAGATGGATTAATTGATAACTCATATCATGAAGATCCTAGATAAAAAATGTCCTTATAATAGATGAATAACCTATAATATGGGTGGCTTGTAGTTTCCCCCAATTTGATAACTAGTAATTATAAGACTTGTAATCTATTGCTATATGGAAAATAAGGTTAAATAGTATGGACTTCGCAGTTTTTGTCAATGAACTATAAAATTAGTGACTACATATCTATGCTTTGACAACATTACTTTCGTTTATTTTAAGTTACGGTATGGGCATTTGAAGGTGGATTTCGGTAATGAACCATGGTTGGGTTAGGCTAGCTGCTATTTCAGTCAATGGATGGGGTAGTTGTGCTTTATTATATTATGGGTTGTATTCTTTTGATGTATCCTCCGGTGGTATGGGACACCATGATGGGTTCTTGTTTGATATTCTTTTATGTACTCTTTGGTGGTATGGGACGCCGTGATGAGTTCTTTGTTGTGCTCTCTTTTATGTACTTCCCGACAGTATAAGACGTCGTGGTAAGTTCTTGTGCTTTATGTTCTAAAGATGGTTGATGATGATTATGGCGAGTAGATGCTTGCTATTGTGTATATGTCTTTATGCTTTCAAAATGATACTCGGTTGTTGTATTTATGGAGTATATTGATACAGTATGTCATGTTATTTCTTTAGTAGTATAGATGCTTTTTAGTGGTATCAAACAGATTCAGGTTCAATCCTATCCCTTGACTTTAAGGTTATTGTCTTACTTTATATCGTCTTTACATTATATTTGAGTTTAGTCGGCCGATAATGCCTATTGAGTACCCATATTTTGGTACTCATACGACACTTCTATACCTTTTTAGTGCATACCCAGGTTCTAGTTGACACCGTTGAGCTAGTTCGTGCGAGTTGACTATTTGGAGAAAGGGTGAATTCTTGGAGATCGAGTTTCCCTCTTTCTCCTCTATCCTTATGTCTTTTGCTTTCGATACAAATGTAGGAGATTATTTAAGACATTTTAGATTTTGAGATTATAAATTCTCTGGTCAAGTTTAGAAGCTCTTGTATTAATACTATCAGGTCGTGGGATTTGTATTTGAATATCAGTTGTCTTAGTGCTGAAATATTGTTATTATATTGCATCCACATATAGGGTCTATGTTAGAAATTTCTACCGAGGTAACCTATTGCATTAGCTCTGGGTTACGATATTGGCTTACCTATATGGTAGGTTCCATCATGACTCAAAATGGAGTCGTGAAAAATTAGTATTAGATCCTAGGTTTCACTGATATTATTGATACAAGAGCAAATGTCTAATAGAGTGGTGTGTATTGGAATGTTGACGTTCATTTTCTATCTTCGGGAGGCTATAGGACATTCTTAGGAGTCCTTCACTTGTTTCATTCTTATCGTGATAAGAGTCTGAGTTGGTTTATAGGACATTCTATTGACCTTACTCTTTAGTAGATGCCCAAAACACGTGCTTTGGTGATATGCGAGGTGGGTCCTGAGACCCAGACTTATGAGTTGTCCCCAGTTAGGGACCAGGGTATGCCTCCACCAGGCCGTATTCCTATACTCGAGCTAGAGACTCCACTATCTTAGCCAGTGGTGGGCCATGAAATAGCCCAAGCTTCACCAGGATTCATTCTCTCTTCTTTTCTTAGTTGTTGATGGTTCACAGACTATTGGAGAGGGAGTGCATCCTATAACTGCAGCTCCTAGAGTTAAGGTTCGTCCTATTCTAGCAGTTGTTCAGCCTGTTGGGACCCAACCTGTTATGTCTGCCGAGGAGCAGAAGACGCTGGGTAGGTTCTTGAGGTTGGCTCCGCCTAGATTTTCTGGTACTCCTGGAGAGAATGCATTTGATATCTTGATTTCTTGTGAGGATAGGCTTCATGGGTTAGGCCTCGTGGAGACTCATAGAGTGGACTACACCATATTTCAGTTTGACTTGTCTGCTAGACACTGGTGGAAGGGTTTTATTAGTTCTAGACTAGTTGGATCTTTCTCTCTATTGAGCTCAATTATCTGAGATATTCTTGGAGAAGTTCATATTGTGCAGCCTTAGAGATTGTTTGATGGATCAATTCTCTAGATTGGAGCAGGGTTCAATGATAGTTGCTGAGCATAAGGCCTGTTTCCATGAGTTGGCTAGCTATGTGACTGCTATCTTCGATACGGAATATGAGAGGGTTTACTGCTTTGTGAGAGGATTGAGACTTCCTATTAGGATAGCTTCTTAGAGTTTTGTTGCTATTGGTAGGACCTTTGCTGAAGTTACTGATCATACTAGGGTGATAGAGGACACACAGCGTGAGGGTCGTGATAAGAGGCCTAAGTATTAGGGTAGATTTGGTAGGAGCCGTAGTAGTTTTCGGTTCAGAGGTGGTATTCCTTATGTTGGACATCCTCTGCATCCATATTTTCAGCCTCAAAGTCGACAAGTTCAGGTAGCCCTTCAGACAGGTAACGGGGATCAGTTTATTTCTAGTGGAAGCCATAGTAAGGGAGGTGATAAGTCTATGGGAGGTTCATCTATAGGCCATGCTAGGCATGGCAGTTATTCCAGATTAGCCAGTTATGTGACTTTTGGTTCTTCTCATGAATCATGTTTTTCTTATGGATTTCTTGGTCATTTCTCTAGAGAGTGCCCTAGTCGTAGGGTGATATTTGTTTCAGCCCAGGGAGCTACTCCTATTTAGGAAGTTATCCCTTTACTTAGGGGTGGTACGTGAAGTTATAGAGGTGGTTACAAGGGTACTCGAGGTGGTACTCAGGCAGGCAAGGCAAGTAGTCATTCAGGTGCCCAGCCAGGTAGTGTGCCTGGTTAGTTGTATGCAGTATCTACTAGGCCTGAGGCTGAGACTTTGGTTATTGTAGTTACAAGTGCGATTCTGATATGCCGCAAGTCGGCTCTTGCTTTATTTGATCATGATCCACTTATTCTTATATATCTTCTCATTATGCACCACAGTTGGAGTTGATTAGTGATTTATTATCTATGCAATTGCGTGTATCTACTCCCATAGGTGATTTCTTAGTAGTGGATCGGGAATTCAGATCATGTGTTATGATAGTTAGTGATATTGATAATTATATTAATCTTATTATTCTACTACATTGGATTTTGATATGATTCTGGGCATGGACAGGTTATCCTGTATCATGCGGACATGAATTATTTTTCCAAGACCATTACCTTAGCCATGCCTGGTATACGCCCAGTCGTATGGAAGGGAGTGATTAGTCGCAAGCCAACGGGGATTATTTCTTATGTTTGTGCTAGATGACTTATGTCGAGAGGCTGTAAGTCATATCTTGCTTATGTACGTGATACTCATGTAGAGAGTCTGCCATTTGATTTTGTCCCTATTGTGTGTGAGTTTCCTGATATGTTTCCTGATGATCTGCCTGGTATTTCCCCTAACCGTGAGATTGAGTTTGCTATTGACCTTGAGTATAAAACTCGACCTATTTTTATGGAACCCTATCATCTGGCTCCTGCAGAGCTTAAAGAGCTGAACTCTCAGCCTCAGGATCGTCTTGGCAAGGGATTTATTAAACCGAGTGTGTCCCCGTGGAGAGCCCCTATTTTGTTTGTAAACAAGAAAGATGGGTCAATGCAGATATATATTGATTATAGGAAGATGAATAAGGTGATGGTGAAGAACCGTTATCTTATGCCCCGCATTGATGATTTGTTTGACCAGCTTTAGGAAGCAACGGTATTTTTTGAGATAGATTTGAGGTCCGGTTATCATGGTTGAGGATTCGGGCCAAGAATATCCCGAAGACAGCTTTCAAGACTCGTTATGGTCACTATGAGTTTTTGGTGATGTCTGTTGGGCTGACTAATGCTCCAGCCGTGTTTACGGACTTGATGAATTGCGTGTTCAGAACTTATCTAGACTCATTTGTCATAGTGTTCACTGATGATATCCTTGTGTATTCAAGAAGTAGTGAAGAGCAAGTGCAGCATTTGAGGGTTGTTCCCCAGGTTTTGAGAGAGCATGTGCTTTTCACCAATTTCTCCAAGTGGAAGTTTTGGATTGATTCATTATATTTTCTCGGACATATGGTGTCTAAGACATGTATTATGGTAGACCCAGCTAAGATTTCAGCGATTCGTGTTTGGGATAGGCCTTCGTCTCCGACTAAGGTTCACAGTTTTATTGTTTTGGCTGGTTATTATAGGCATTTTGTTTTGAGCTTTTATACTTTATCCACCCCTATGACTAGATTGACCTAGAAAGAAGTTCCCTTCCGATGATCCAAAGAATATGAGTCAAGCTTTGGAAAGCTGAAGGATTATCTCACTTTAGCCTCAGCACTGGCTCTTCCAATTGAGGGCGAGGGATTTACAATGTTTTGTAATGGTTCTGGTGTTAGTATCGATTGGGTTTTAATGCAGCAGGGTCATGTTATTTCTTATTCTTCTAGACAGCTTAAGGTACATGAGTGTAACTACCCCACTCATGATTTAGAGTTAGCCGGGTAGTTTTCGTACTCAAGATCTGGAGGCATTATTTGTGTGGTGTATGTTGTGAGATTTTTACCGATCATTTTAGTCTTCAGAAACTTATGACTCAGGGAGAGTTTAATGCTCGCCAGTGTAGATGGATGAAGTTGATAAAGCATTATGATATGTCTAAACCATTGCATACATCAAACTACCAATAGCTAAAGCATAAAGAACTTTCTTCATATCTTCCTTCTCATCATCACTGGAATGACACTGCTTCATTCTCAATTTGAAGTGCATAGCTAAAGGTATACTGAAAAACTTAGCCTTATCCAGGTTGAACCTTCAAAGTACTTTTTGAATGTACTTCTCTTGTGATAACCACAACTTCATATCCTTTCTTTCACGGACTATCTACATGACAAGAATCTGCCTTGCTGGTCCTAAGTCTTTCATAGAAAAGGACTTACTCAACTCTTGCTTCAACTTCTGAATCCTACAAGTATTATGATAATAATAAAGTCATCAACATAAAGCAACACAATAATAAAGTCACCAGGAGAGAATTTTTGCACGAAAACACAATGGTCTAAAGTATTCTTCTTGAAGCCCTACTGACTCATAAAGGAACGAAACTTCTTGTACCACTGCCTAGGAGCTTGTTTCAAACCATACAAGCTCTTCTTCAATTTCCAAACATAATTCTCTTTTTCCTTGAATTTAAAACCTTTGGGTTTCTCCACATAAATTTCTTTATCTAAGTCACCACAGATAAAAACAGTTTTACTATCCATTTACTCATTTAAGCCAAGCACCACACGAATGGCTGACATCTTCACAATTGGAGAGAATATCTCATCAAAATCAACTCCCCTTTTCTAGTTAAATCCCTTCACAACCAATATAGCCTTGTACGATGGAACTGGGTTACCATCTTCATGTTTCACATAAAAAACCCACCTATTTTTCAAAGCTTTTCTGTCTTTAGGCAGCTTAACCAAATCAAAGGTATGATTATCATGCAAAGATTTAATCTCATCTTCCATAGCATCAAACTATTTTTCTTTTTCTTCACTTTCCATGGCCTCATCAAGACTCTCAGGTTCTCCCCTATCAGTCAAGAGTACACACTCACTAGAAGAATAATGATATGAAGGTATTCTCTCTCTAGTATATCTTCGGAGAGAACTCTCTTGAGCATCAACAACTGGTTGCTAATTAATCATATCAACTTGTATTGAAGCATCAACATCATGTTGTTGGTCATTCTGAATATGATCATTATCTTCATTATCAACTTGATTTTCATCATTGTGAAGATTTTATTTAGGAGCAGTAGTCAAAAGAACTAGATCAATATTAACTAGACTATCACTACTCTGAGAATCAACTTTCTCAGCTATGTCAAAACCTTCAATTGTTTGGTCTTCAAAGAACACAACATTGCAGCTTCTAACAATTTTCGTCTCAACTAGATCATAAAAATGATAGCCAAATTCATCTTGACCATAACCAATGAAGATACACTATATTGTTTTAACATCTAACTTTGACCTTTCATCCTTAGGAACATGCACAAAATCTTTACAACCAAAGACTCTAAGATGATCGTAAGAAACATTCTTGCCAGACCAAACTCTATCAGGGACATCACTATCTAAGGAAACAGTAAGAGATAAATTGATAACATAAGCAGCAGTATTAAGTGCTTCTTCCCAAAAGAAATCTGCCAGCTTAGCATCTAAAAGCATACATCTAACCCTCTAAACTAGAGTTTTGTTCATCCTCTCTGCTAAACCATTCAACTGAGGAGTATTTGGAGGAGTTTTTTTTATGCCGAATACCCTGTTCTCTATAATATTTATCAAAAGGACAAAAATACTCACCACCATAATTTAAGCGGATGTATTTCAATTTCTTCCTTATCTGTCTCTCAACTATCGACTGAAAACCCTTGAAAACATCAAGTACTTGATCCTTGGACTTCAAAGGAAATACCCAGAGTTTGCGAGAATGATCATCAATAAAAGTCACAAAGTAAAGTGCAACACCATAAGACCTTACTTTAAAAGGATCATACAAATCATAATGTACCAAATCTACTAAATCAAGCTTTCTTGAAGGCGGATGGCTCTGAAAAGAAACTCTTTTCTATTTATCGGCTAAGCGATGAACACATTTCTTCAACTTTACTTGTTTCACTCCAGAAAGCAATTTTTTCTTAGTAAAACTATCAATACCCTTCTCACTCATACATATCAACCTTCAATGCCATAACTTTGATGAAGTATCATTCTCCACCAAGTTTACTGAACCTCTAAAAGTATATCCCTAAAATACGTACAAGTTAGACAACTTGTCACCTCGAGCCAAAATCATCAAAACTCTAGTAAGATTCCACTGACCAATACCAAGGTGTTAACATAACCCTCATCATTAAGGTTCCCTATAGAAATCAAATTCAGGCAAACATCTGGAGCATGCTTGACATTATTGAGAACTAGTTTGGAAGTATTGTTACTTTTCAAACAAACTGTGCCAATCCCAAGTCCTTTAACTTCATCATTATTTCCCATTTTCAACATCCCAAAATTACCTAGATTATAAGAAGAAAATGACTCTTTCTTTGGAATAACATAAGAAATAGCATCGAAATCCACAAACCAGCTAGACTCATTACAAACAAGATTAATGGCATTCTCACCACAAGCAACAAGAAGATCATCATAAGAAACAATTGCAATATAATTCATTGCCGCCTTTTTTCTTTTGTCATCTCATATCTCTCTTATGCTTGTAGCAATATTCCAAACAGCTGGCCAAGGACACCCTAAAAATATATTATATGGTCACAAATTGGACTACCCTTTTTATACCTAATATTCATCAATTTCTTAAGCAGGAACAACTTGTTATTGCCCATTTTCAAAGTATAAAATGTCTCAATCTTGTCCCACAAACTTCTCGCATGTGTCTCATTGACAATATGATTTCTAACAGTATCTTCAACTGATTGTCTGATATAGTCACAAACCAATAGGTGGTCAAATTGCTAATCCTTATCTATCATAAATTGAGGTCTAGTAAACACACACACCGGTAAATACATTTTCTTGACAAAGAGAAGATCTTTCATCCTGCCTTCCTAAGTATGATAATTACTGCTATTCAAACACATCATTTTCCTCATATTTGCCTCTATCATTCAAATTAACAAATAACAACAACTAATGCATTGATACCACTTTGTTAGGACCAAATTAATCAGGTGTTATGTAGAAACTAGAAAAACAAACCCAGTAAGATACCACATAAGAAGATAAACAAGAAATACACCAAAAAGACACAACAATGTAATGTGGTTCAATCAATCAACCTACATCCACAAAAGGAGATGAGCAATCCACTATTTAAAAGAAAGTACAAACTGTCAAGAGAGACAACCTCACAAAACTCACTCATGATAAAAAGAGGTTCACATGAGTAATAGCACAAGACTTGTATCTCATAAAATCTCCCCCCAAATAAAACTCTCAAATCCCTGGGATTACATTATGGATGCTATAAAATTAAAAGAGAGCCTCTATATAGAGAGTCTATAACCTTTTTCTATAAGAATAAAGATTAGCCAAATATGAAACATATGTTTTCCTTTTCCTAAAAGAAAACCCAATTATGGTACTTAAAGTAAAACTCAATTATGGTAAGAAAGTCAGGACAAATCCCAACAATTCGCCCTCTTGGCCTGAATTTCTAACAAAATAAATTTGTTTCACCTTTTTCACATAGTCTTCATCAAGTTCAATCTCCATCTCCAAAATCTCCGCCATTAAATTTTGCCTCTACACAGAGTAACACTCTAATAAAATTTCTCAAACCAAAATCTTCATTATCGTTAAATAGGTTATGACTAGAACTCAACCCACAAAAGATGAACACCTAATTTAACCTCACTTTGATACCATTTGTTAGGATCAAATAACTAGGTGTCGTACAAAAGCTGACAAAGCAAACCTCAAAAGATGCCACATAAAAAGATAAATGAGAAATACACCAAAAGAGATACAATAATTTAATGTGGTTCGATCAATCGACCTACAAACACAATAGGAAATGAGAAATTCACTATATAAGAGAGTACAAACTATTAAGAGAGACAACTTCTCACAATTCACTTAAAATAAAAACAGGTTCACACAAGTGATACTACAAACTTGTGTCTCACAAAGTCTCCCCCAAACGAAACTCTCAAACCCCTAGGACAACATTGTGGATTCTACAAAACTAAAAAAAAGGATCTTCTATTTATAGAGTCTATAACCTTTTCCTACAAAAATAAGGATTATCCAAATATGGAGAATATGTTTTCCTTTTCCTTAAATGAGAACCAATTATGGTACTTAAAGGAAAACCTAATTATGATAAGAAAGTCAAGACAAACACCAACAATTCTCCCCCTTGGCCTGAATTTCTGATAAAATAAATTTTATTCCCCTTCTTGAAATAGTCATCATCAAGTTCAATCTCCTCTTTGTTGGAAAAGACAAAGGAACAATCAAAATGCCTAATAGGGTAGCAGCGGAAGAATACCCAAATCTAATCTTTGTCTTTCAATTTGAACTAATAGAAGACAAGAAAACCCAAGAAAAATAAAGTAATATGGAATCAAATAAATCAATCATACAAATACGGCAAGACAAGAATAAAACTAAGAACAAGAGACACCAAATTTACGTGAAAAACTCTTTGGTGTGATGAGTAAAAAAACACGAGACCAAAACCTCCACCATAATCACCAAGAGTTACAATATGTTCTCCAAAATATCCACCAAAAAAGTACCAAATAATGAGCAACAACACATAAACCACAGCACCAAACACCAGGGAAATAAATGAGTGAAAACGCCAAATCGCAGCTACTGTTCAGGAATAAAGAATAGGAATTACATGCTACCAAATCTACCTCCGTCAGTTCCTAAATAAAGATTGAGATGAGAGGAACAAGCTGTGCGAAAATCAGCTCAATTGGACATTAAACGTAGTAGGAATCGCAATTTGAAGTTGACAGGTAAGGCCGAAAATTTTGGGCAAAAATCAGCTTTGTTTTTATCTCTTTGGCTGCTGAAAATTTTCTTTTGTGATGGTGAATAAGACCTAAAAAAGATCTATATATATTCCCCATAGTAATGGGCCTATGGGTAAAAGTGGGTTGGTCTAAATCTAGCTTTATTTATCCATGTAGGAAGGGACAAAGACCCATATCTCAACAATTCTCCCTCTCCCAACTATGTGGAGGAGACTACCATCCCGGTGATTATGCAACAATCTTCAAACTTTTCTCTTAGAAAATCTTTAGTCATCATGTCGGAACCATTATCATCTGTATGAATCTTCTCAAGTTCAAGTAACTTAGAATGCAACACATCCCGAATCCAATGGTATCTCACATCAATGTGTTTAGACCGACCATGAAATATAGAATTCTTGACAAGATGTATAGCACTTTGACTGTCACAATAAAGCACATACCTCTCTTGAGAACCACCAAGTTCCCATACGAATCTCTTCATTCAAAGAAATTCTTTACAAGCTTCAGTGGCAGCAATAAGCTCAGCTTTTGTAGTAGATAGAGCAACACATATTTACAACCTAGATTGCCAAGACACAGCTCCCTCTGCAAAAGTAACCAAATATCCTGAAGTAGACTTGCGAGTATCAACATCACCAGCCATATATGAATCAGTATAACCACAAAGAATAGGCTTTCCCATACCAAAACACAAAATCTGACTAGAAGTGTCACAACTATATCTCATAATCCATTTCACAATATTCCAATGTTCTCTTCCCAGAGTAGAAAGAAAACGGCTAACAACACCAATAGCATGAGCAATATCCGGTCTTTTACAAACCATTGCATACATCAAACTACCAATAATTGAGCATAAGGAACTTTATTTATATCTTTCTTCTCGTCATCACTGGAAGGACAATGCTTCATGCTCAATTTGAAGTGCATAGCTAAAGGTATACTGAAAACCTTAGCCTTATCCAGGTTGAACCTTCAAAGTACTTTTTGAATGTACTTCTCTTGTGATAACCACAACTTCATATCCTTTCTTTCACGGACTATCTACATGACAAGAATCTGCCTTGCTGGTCCTAAGTCTTTCATAGAAAAGGACTTACTCAACTCTTGCTTCAACTTCTAAATCCTGCAACAACCTTAGACTTATCCATATTGAACCTTCAAAATACTTTCTGAATGTACTTCTCTTGTAATACTCACAACTTCTTAGCCTTTTTGTCACAGACAACCTACATGCCAAGAATCTGCCTTGCTGGTCCTAAGTCTTTCATAGAAAAAGACTCACTCAACGCTTGCTTTAACTTCTGAATCCTGCAAGTATTATGACCAACAATAAGAATGTCATCAACATAAAGCAACATATTAATAAAGTCACCATCAGAGAATTTTTGCACGAAAACATGATGGTTTGAAGTATTATTCTTGAATCCCTACTGACTCATAAAAGAACCAAACTTCCTATACCATTGCCTAAGAACTTGTTTCAAACCATACAATCTCTTCTTCAATTTGTAAACATAATTCTCTTTTCCCTTGAATTTAAAACCTTCTAGTTTCTCCACATAAATTTCTTCATCTAAGTCACAATGGAGAAAAGCAGTTTTAATATCCATTTGCTGAACCTCTAAGTCTAGACTTGCAGCTAAGCCTAGATCCATAAGAATGGATGACATCTTCGTAACTGGAGAGAATATCTCATTAAAATCAACTTTCCTTTTCTGGTTAAATCCCTTCACAACCAATCTAGCGTTGTACCATAGAACTGGGTTACATCTTCATGTTTTACCCAAAAAAACTGCCAGTTTTTCAAAGCTTTTCTGTCTTTAGGCAGCTTAACCAAATCATAGGTATGATTATCATGCAAAGATTTAATCTCATCTTCCATAGCATCAAACTATTTTTCTTTTTCTTCACTTTTTATGGCCTATTCAAGACACTCAAACTCTCCCCGTCAGTCAAGAGAACATACTCACTGGGGGAATAATGAGATGAAGGTATTCTCTCTCTAGTAGATCATCTGAGAGAACTCTCTGGAGCATCAACAACTGGTTGTTGATCAATCATATCAACTTGCACTTGAGTATCAACATCATGCTGCTGGTCATTCTGAATATAATCACCATCTTCATTATCAACTTGATTTTCATCATCATGAAGATTTTATTCAAGAGCAATAGTCAAAAGAACTGGATTACTCAAGACACCACTCTTAAAATATTCTATAGTTACAACACCACCGGGAGAAAAATTAGTCAAAGAAACTTAAAGAGTTTCCCAAGAGTCAGGCAGAGTATTACTAAGCCAAAGTCCCTGAATTTCTTCATCGAACTTTACACCCATTCCAGACAGCTGGTCAAGGACACCCTGAAAATTATTTATATGATCAAAAAGTGGACTACCCGCTTTATACCTGATATTCATCAATTTCTTAAGTAGAAACAACTTGTTATTTCCCTTCTTTGAAGCATAAAATGTCTCAAGCTTGTCCCACAAACTTCAGGCATGTGTCTCATTCACAATATGATTTCTAACATTATCTTCAACTTATTGTCTGATATAGGCACAAACCTGTAGGTGCTTGAATTCCTAATAATAAAATAATGAGAAAAAAATCATAAAACACCATGCTCCACTAATACTAATAGATTCACAATCCTCTCCAAGTTGTTATGTAACTAACATAAACATCTGTAAGTTGAAGTCTTTATGGGACCGAGTTCCGCAAAAGCTACTCCCTAAAGCTTAGTTATAAATAGTTTCATAGTAATTTGTTAAGATCATAAATTATTATGTATTAACTAGCAGTACAATATTATTTTATCGTATCAAACTCTTGAATTTTATAATTTTTTTGTTTTGATACATATCAATAAGATCATGCTTATCTTATGTTGCCATTAACTTCTAGAACTGGATTTTAGATTCACTCTATTCACATACTTTATTGTTTGATTGAGTTTCGTATTTATTGTCGTTCTTCTATGTTCTTCACACTAATTAAGCATGTTATAACAAACAAATTACGTCTTTTATGTATATCAGTTGAATATAAGTTTTGTGCATAATCAGTTTACAAAATATTCTCACTATCAAGTAAGCTTGATATATGATTAAAACTACGAGAACGAGAATCTAGCAATAAAAACTCTAGAACAACAAAGTAAAGGCAAAAGATACACAGATAGACACAAAGAAGATATATTAATAACTAATGAGTTTTTCAACCACCATTACAACCACCATTTCTAAATAAAAGGCAACATAAGCTTTTTCAACCTCTCAAACACTCTCTCAAGAGATTTCATCTTTAATAACACCTAAAAACTAAGGAAATAAATTCCTAAGATTTTCTACTTACAATCTAGGGTTAAACTATTACTAAAGGCACAAAAGTTACCTTGACAAAGATAAAAGAGGCCCAAAGTCGTTGGGGGCCTATTTTGCACTTGACTCATCTTGTAATGGGTCATCACTACCTTGATGGCTTGTTGGGCCTTCTGTCACCTCTAACCAGAATTGCATCTTCAAGGACATGGCTTGGAGGTTCAAGTGACGGTTTTTCACAAGGTTGGTAGGTCGTCGCACCATCCATACCCCTCAAACAGTGGATGTTTTCGTTCCCTCAAGCTCCAATATCAACCTTTATCATATGGTAACCCTTGGATGTCATCAAAACAAGATCCCACATATCTCTATTCATGAACAAATCTAGAAATAATTGTAACTCAAGTCTCTATTCATGAACAAAGTTGGCAATCTTAGTAATTTTTGAGTTTGACTCTTAGTGAGAGGACTTGAGGGATTTTGAATTGTACCATGCTTCCCTTCTTGAAAATAATTTGACCTTAAATCTGAACATTGCAAACCTATAGGGAAAACAAACAACAACAATAATAATATCCTCATGAGGGTTAGTGATAGCATAATCAATTATAGTACCAAGTCAAGGTTGCACACACTTACTATATAACCAAGGATCCTTTGTGATAAACATGAAAAACTTATTGAAAATATTACAAAGAAACTATATAAGGGGATTAGTAAGATATAAGGAAACCACAAACGTCATAATAGCATAAACAAACTCAAAGGGTAAGACTACATTCATCTTAAGAGCCATAAGACACAATTATTTCATTATCTCTTAAAGAAAACACATCAAGGGTGGTGCCTCCAAAGGTTAAAAAATCCATAAGAGTTTCTCTTGGTCAAAGATGGGAAGGACCCACATAGTATTATTACTCAACCAAGTGGACCAACCAACAATCTTCCTACCTCTATAGAAAAAAATTCCAAGACTAGCATAGATATTATCATATGCAAAGAGGTAGTATAGAAAGGAATCGAAAATAAAAGTCTACTCCAAGATGTTAATATCAACAAGGATACCATTAACCTCAAGATATTTAGAACAAAACACACTCAAAAAGAGATTCGAAGCATTTATGCACACCATAATCTTCCTTTTTAAGCAGTGCATGCCCACATAAGATGTAGAATCAATATGGTTATGAGTTACATCATATGCATAAAGATAATAAAGAACGGTGTTAAGGACATTATTCTCATCCAACATGTGTTCATGATTACGAACACACAAAGGGATAAAGAGACATTGCAAGCACATAGAACCTCTCCTTTTCAAACAACTTCCTAATGGAAGGAATTTCATCAATGGAGTTATGATACTAGAGAGAATGGAGAATATACTAGAAACCATATCAAACCAAAACAATTGGTCCTCCAAAGAAGTTGGGTTCCCTATAGTTATGGGGTTAGGTATCCTCCTAAGAGTCCCATAAGATACTTCAAATAATCCAACCCTATGAAGGTGACAAGAATTCTTTAATAACCATGGACTCTTCCATAAATAAGTAATCAACTTGGCATCCATAAGTTGTGGTCCACACAACATAATCACAAGTGTGTCAAACAAGGATGCAAGTATATAAGCAACACCCAAAAGAGATAATGACATATTTGTCCTAGGGTTCTCAAGAATAATACCTCCTTTGAGTAAGTGGTTATCAATTTCACTCAAGTAATAAATAAATGTATAACATAAGTTAAATTTAACTAATGTATTTTCAAGGAAAGGCTCACTCTTTAACCTAAAAATAATGAAACCTTGGTCAAGAATAAGTCACACAATGGTGAACTCTTTTAAATCTTTTCATTACTCCACTTCTTTAAATAACTCGCATCTTTGTTGGAGATCTTTCCCGCACATAATATTGGTACATCAAGTGGATTATAAAACCCAGGAATGACTTTTTATCATAGGGAAGGATGCTAACAACCTCAGTTAAATTTTACTTATTACCTTGACGAAGCACCAAGTTGGGTGTAAAGAAATCACCATATTCAAATAGGACATCAAGTTCAAATAGATTGAGCGACCATATACATGATTCTAGACTACACTTTTTTCCCCAAAGTCATCAGCAAATTAAAAGGATATACTTTCCCACTAGTATAAATATTTTAAGGGAAAATAAAGAGTAAAGAAAAGTGTTATGCAAATTGATTTCATCTAGGGTATCCTTAAGAAGATGCTCACTTTGTTGACCCAAAACATTATCAAAGATATGCTCAAGAATTGGAAAACTCAATGAACAAGGAATAACTGGGACACAAGGACCACCTTCGAAACCTTCATATTTCTTTCCCATAAGAGTACTCTTATCTTCCAAGAAGAGATTTCTATCCTTTGGAGGAATGTTATCAAACCATAGTGGGTTGTTATAAGAGTATAGCCCTCGAAAAGGACTACATCATCAACATGATCTAAACTACTAGGTAATTCATTAGGAATAATTTCATTATCTTGAAATAAGATATAGTACTTAAAGAGAGAAGGGTAAATCCGTGCAGAAGAATAACAATATGTACGTTCACTCTCAAAAAGATAACTTTCAAGTTTCAAAGAAACTTCAAATGTATAGTCTTCCCTATGAAAAAAGCAAACAATGGTTCTTCATCAAGAGGTAAGCTCAAAGGATCACTTCTATTTAATTGACCAACATTTTCAACATCATCACTCACTTGAGGTTCATTAATCACATCAAAAACATCCTCAAGTGGTGGGCTAGTTTCATACACAAGTTCATCAACACAATTTTCACAAGACAATGTACTATCATTCAACACTAGAAAGACCCAAATAAGAGTCAATTCGATCATTAATAGAATTAACTATTGTATCCATACTATCAATATATACATCATTATTAAGAGGTAAAGAATCATTCGACTCATATATAGGTAAGCTATCATATATACTTAATTGGCTACTATCTACACAGCGATCATTCATATTTACTAATATTCAAGAGTTAGCTAAGTTATCATAAAGATCTTAAGAAGATCTTCTTTACCTTGGTGCTAGGTTACCTTCAAAGTATTGGAATACTCTTTGTGTTGTTTAATGCATAGGTCCATCTTGATCTCTTGATCTCTTTAATTAGGCCCTATGTTTGAAGATAGTATTCCTTCTCTATTTGTATCATTAGTACCTACATAAATATCCTTATCAAAGGAAGGGAAAAAAAGGTTATATTATGTTTTGGTAACCTTTAACACCCCAAATCTGGTACCCAGAATGCTACACGATGCCCATGACCTCGAAGGACCACAAGTTAACCCATGAATGATATTTATAAACTGCGCACTGACTAATAGTAATAATATCATAAATGTGGAAACATAAACTAAAAGTCCATTAGGTTCAATACTATTATATAACTAAAAAAATATAGTATAATAATACCAAAACAATTGAGATAATTGTCTGAACATACTGTAGTCTGAAAGCCTCTAAACTTTCTAAATAAAAAGTTGATGGGACTGTCCCCAACTAACTCCAACTACTGAAATAAACTAAAAACTGAAATAGTAATGTTATTATTATATCCTCAAAGGATGAGGACTCACTGGTAACTCTGATCACTAAACTGGGATACTACTGGTTCTCTGGAGCTCGTGCTTCTAAACCTATGGTATTAGACACCATAGTGCAAATGCATCAGTACTTTGAATGTACTGGTATGCAAGTAAGGTAGGTTGAATACAAATGGTTCATATGCATAAACAACACTAACTGACTGACTAACATGAATGTTAGAATACATGCATGACTATGTAACTATAACTGAGATTGTGATAGAAATGAATTCTGAGTCTACTGATATTGACCCCTGAGTCACTGATAAGTAAGAAAGACTGATACTATATTACTGAATACTGAGGGACTGATACTATGATATTAATACATAAATAAATATTTCTGATAGTTCTAATGATGAAGAACAGGTCTGGTTGACTGTATCTGACAGTTTTGAAGCTGAATACTGATAACATGAGTTCTGAGAACTGATATAAATGATAACATGAGTGACTATATATGACAGTAGGTAACCTAAATGATATGTGTATATATATATCCCTAGATGCATAGGGTGCATCTATACCTACATTAGCTACGTAGTTCTGGAACATAAAAATTGCTTCTAAGGATCACACCCTCCACTGAATAACAGGTGAGTCCCCATCCTTGGGTTCACTCAGTATTGAATCCTACTCCCAACTGAATAGACACTAACTGATTAACTAAACTAAACTGATTTAACTAAACTGAACTAATTAACTAATGGTATCATTTAGCAGAGCTAAAACTGAATTTACTGAGTTTCATTGACCGACAGAATGCTAATAAAATCTGAGGACTGAATGAGAGTACTAAAGTTACAAAGACTTACTGGGAATACTAATATTATAGAGGTTACTGAACTACTAAGATTACTGAGATTTCTGAGATTTCCTGAGTCATATGATTGACTGAGTTCTATTGATCGTGACTTGTCTGAGAGTGTCGTGAAAATATGGCATGGCTCTAGGCACACAGCTAAGTTTTCGGGTACAAGTTCCCCCAGGACTCGATGGAAAGAAACTGACATAACATGACTTACTCAAAAACATGACCAACAACATAATTCATAATTCATATAATGAAGTACATCAAACATGTGATATGCATAAACTTGTACATAAATGGGGATTGCATAATATTATGCTAGTTGGGCACTTTTTATTCATATAGGCATTCAATCAAACACATGGTAGGCATAGCATATGTAAACAACATTGTACAATAATTAGACATCATGGTTAATTCTACTTTTATTATTATAGGGTTTAATTGTAAGTTCACATGAATATACATCTATACTAATCAATTCCACATAATATTGATCACCCAACATGGATTAGAATTCAATTAATCATTCTCAACATGAAAAAAACAAACTCAACATGAAAATCATAAACAAATCCATAAAGTTGAAGTTGGAAAAGAGGTTCTTGGGTTTCATGGACGTATACAGTCCATGAATGAACACTATGCATACCTTAGTTCATAAATACACGAAGATTGATGGAGGAAATTCTTGAACTTAAATCTTCTATGAAAAACCCTAATGTGCTCTTGAGAGGATTTTGAGAGAATAGAGTATATTTTGGTGTAATAAAGGCTCAAATCCTTGTTTTTGAGCTTATATAGGGTATGAAATGGACACTTTAACCCTAGGACACGTATTTTAATTCTTGTAAAAAATTTCTAATTTTCATCCTTGGCGTGACGCACCACTATTGTGCCAAGTCACTAGAACTGGATAATTGGGAATCTACATGGTGGCGCGATGTGAAGCTATCTCGTTGCCACCTTGTTTGAGACCTGGAAGTTTGGCGCGATGTGACACAATCATGGAGCAAAACTGGAAATTGAAAATTTCCATTTAAGCTGGCTCCACGATGCGCTGATGTATCAGGTGATACACTATCTTACTAAAAAGGCTCTAACTCTTCGCCCGAGTGTTGGATTTGGGCGAATTCAGTATTGATGGAAAGCTTATGGAATTTACCACATGAAAAAAGTGAAAATATTAAAAATTCCATATCTATAAAAGTGGATTCATCTTTCAAAGAAAGTTTCTAACATTGTCAGGAAAATTTTTTAAGCTAGAAAAAGTACGGGTATTACATAACCCCCTCTCTCTTCTTAACCTCTTTTTTCTACTCTTGGGTTACCACTTTACTCTCTATTTTATTATTAATGTTTTGTCTCTCATCATCAAAAGACTTGGAGTAAGTGTCTTTATTTCTTTGAGATTCGGGAAGGATAGGTGGAAAAGGATGGTTTCCTCATTTATCCATTACAATACAAAGCCAATTTTGCTTATTTAGAACTCTATATCGCTCAAACCAATTGGAATGAAAGCATTATTATCCAAATTCCAAGGGTAATATATCGTACCAAACCTTTTTATAGTACCCATCTTGAGTGAAGGAACCTTCACGCTCTCAAAAACTCTATTACCTTCAAACAAGTGTAGGAAATAATTGGACACCTGTGGTAGATAGTCGACCATAAAAGGAGTGATGTATTTTGAATAGAACTAATCATCAAAGATCAAAACACATCTCAGAACTCCACAAATATCTACCCATCTTGAGCAAACTTGTCTTAATGGATCAATATTATAAAGTTTTGCGTATCCTTTCAGCACATAGATTGACTTCATAAATCCCTTCAAGTTACTCCATGTTTTATTGGACCTTTTTGAAAGTTCCTAACATCACAAGGTTGTACCTTAAATGTGCTTATGGGCATATATGGCTTGTTCTATTTTTCTCATAACATAATCCTTGATGATCCTTTCACATTTCTATTCCCAATCAAGATAAGCTTCGGGGTCTATCTCTCCTTTAAAGATAGAAAGAGTTGGAACATATGGCTCTAACTATACCTTCTATATCCACCTTAGTTCCCAACCTTGGTTTTTTAGCATAATAATAAGAAGGATAAAATTTAGTATCCCTATGTTTTGGAGATGTATACTCTTTTCTTCCCATGAGGCGACCTTTACTATAAGCTGTATAACCAATCACACCTATTCGTCCTTGACAAGTAGTACCATAAGATGAGCAGTATGAATCTTTAATATCCTCATGTGCATTATCTCTATGGCTTTTATTAGGTGCATACGAAAAAAGGTTACACTTTACATTACCTTCATGCTCAGAGTGGGGAGTGTAATAGTCTTCACATGCCCCTTCTTCCTTATAAGAACCATCACAAGGCTCTTCATCCTCTCCATCTTCTCTATAAGAGATAGAGCCACCATTCTCCTCATATTCTCATCTAGAGTAGTAGCTTTCTTCCTTACATAAATCTTGGTCATGGTTATATCCATAGCCTCCATAATATCTATCTTCATTATATCCATCACTTCTTCACCATAATCATAGTTAAAAGTATCTGAGCTACCAAAGATATACTTCTTCATAACTCTTTTTACCTATAAAATAAACAAACAAGATTAATAGTAAATCTCCTCAACAATGCTCGTAAGATTTTCACCTTTGTAGACCTCACAATTGGATTGGATAATGTTGAAGGTTTTTTATACTTTGGTGGTATGCAAAGTGTCAATTTCTACTTATGGCTAAAGTACATTCGACTCAAAAAATTACTTACGTACTTGAATCAAGAAGTTACAACAAACTAAAACTAAAAAAGCACTAATAATATGGGATGAAGATAAAAACAGTCTCAAGAACTAATCATAATGAAGTAGGTTGATCACTAGTTGTTAATTAGTGTTTAGAATCAGAGAAAAGAAGATTAAGAATTAAGAAAAGAAATATGGAATCTACAATTGAGCTTATGATAACTTTCCAAAAAAATTGAATTTTGTATCAGAGAGAAGGTTTAAGTGACTAACCGTCACCCCCTTGGTGGTCCATCACCATGTTCTCCACTCTATTCTAGAATGGATGTTGGTTGTCCCCTAGGTAATGGTTCTTATGACTGATTGTCGCCTTTGTGGTGGGTTATCTCTTAGACCGTCAAGCAAAGGAAGATTAGGTCCTAAGCATTTCTCCTTATGATGATTTGAGTAGCATTTCATCAAAGTTATGGCAAGCCATCAAAGGTCCCTTCACCCATAACCAGTTCGTACTCTACAAAATACTTATGTGATGAAAAAAGGTTTGGAGGTTCATCAAGTGTTTTCTCCTTCTCTTGGATGGAATTGATGGATACTTTGGACATTGTTCATGGCTTTGGTGATTCACAAAGTGAACCTTCACACTTTGGCAGCCCTGGATTCCTTGTGGTCCCCTACCCCCACCCCCTTTTGTACTTTATTTTTATTCTTTCCTTCTCTCAAATATTCCCTTTATCCTTTCCTCACTTGAAATTTTGAAATATTCCTAGGCATAAATAAGTACAAGTCCTTTTTCTTTCACTCTTTTTAGATCAAACACACCCTTTTTGAATGTTCGTATCTAATAAAATATGAAGAATATGAAGAACACAAGAACATTCAAAATTTGACCCTTAAGCAAAAAAATTCAAAATTCAACAAAATTCGAAACCTAAGATCATTTTGAACTCCTGAACACAACCTAAGCAATTATAAGATCAAAATCTCAACCGCAAAATTCAAATTTGAGAACCTACTTCAAATTTTCTTCAACTCAAGCTTTAACATCAGAATAAGCTCAACTTTTAGATTGTGACTCTAATAGAACTAGGGAACAAAATTCTAGTAGAAGAAACATAAAAAGACTCAAAAATCAAAACCTTAAAAATTCAAAGACTCAAAATGTGGATAAATATTTTTATGATTTTAAATATAGCAAACCCAAGACTAGAATCATGGAAACAATTCTAACCTCGACTCTAATACCAAATGATATGATTCAAACTACGAGAACAAAAATCTAGCAATGAACACTAAAGAACAATAAAGAAAATAGATAGATAGATAGATAGATAGTAGACAGACAGACAGACAGACAGATAGATAGATAGACACAAAGAAGATAAGTGAATTAAGAACTAAAGAGCATTTCAAACTCCAAAACCCCTAATTTGATTATCAATAAGCACCAAATCTCTTACATTAGATGCAAGGAAATCAAGACGCCTTTACAACCACTCTTTCTAAACAAAATACAACATAATTTTTTTCAATCTCTCAAACACTCTCTTAAGAGTTTTCATATTTAATCAACATGTAAAAAATAAAAAATTAAAGTCCTAAGAGTTTCTATTTATTGTTTAGGATTTTAAACTATGTCAAAAGGGTCAAAAGTGACCTTGAAAATAATAGAAGAGGCCCAAACTTGTTGGGGGACTATTTAGCACTTGACACCTCTAGTGATGGGTCATCATTATCTTGATGGCTAGTTGATCCTTCCTTCGCCCTTAACCAGACTTAGATCTTTAAGGACATGTCTTGGAGGTTCAAGTGACGGTTCATCACAAGGTTTTTGGGTCGTTGAACCATCCATCACCCTTAAATAATGGGTGTTTTACTTCCCTCGAGATCCAATCTCACCCCTCATCATATGGTAACCCTTACATGTCATCAAAATAAGCTCCCACACATCTTTATTCATGAACAAAGCTTGTAGTTCTTGTAATTCACTTCTCTCTTCATGAACAAAGCTTGTGATCATAGGCATATTTATATACCCACGCACCAATATTCACCTATAATCGGACTTTTTCTATGAGCCAAAATGTGTTATTCTTATTATGTTTGAGGTTTAATTGTATGAGTTAACTAATAGACATGTGGATGCAATGTAATGCATGATGGTAAGAGAGTAAGGATTGATTATATGGATTTGAGAAGACTCTTTCAATGAGTTTAGAAAGCATGCATGGAAGGCTAAAGCAAGTAGAGAAACAACTAGCTAAGGAGGATTTTTCCATAGAGAATTTCCAGATTAGAGAGCAATTCCAATGAGAGACCATGTTTTACATGTGGAGTGCACCTCTATCTCCTAGGCTAACCAATGTGGCGCACATCTCTCTCCGCTAGATAGACCCATGTAGCGCAAAGGTGGTTCCCCACTAGGATAAATTCCTCCTACTATAAAAGGAACACAAAAACATAATTGAGACTACTTTGGAAACATACAAAAGAGGCAGAAACACTTTAAATACTTATCTTAGGGTTCTTTGAACTTTATTATTCCCATATTACTTTGGGGTATGATTAATTATTTATTTCTGTTGTTAAATTCGAACATGAGTGGCTAAACACCCTTGTTCTAGGGTTGAGGCCAAAAAATAATTGCACTTTGATATTCTTTATTGTAATTTATTGTTGAATTATCATATGGGTTATTCTTAATCTTTTGTGCTTATATTTTGATGATCGTCCATCATTATAATAAACCTATATTACTATATGAACTCATGTGGAACATCGTAGGATAGAATTAAGAGATTAGGGAGCAAGGTTCTTATTTTTTTATAAAATAAGAAATTTGAATTAGAATCTAGGATAGGGATATACCTAGAAGCCTTATTTGGTTCACTTGCATGAAGATAGCTTAATGCATCTAAATGGATTATTACATCCCCGCTCAAGGATGTAGTTGCAATGTCTAGTTAGGTAGAAGATTAGAGGTTGGGAGACTATTATCATACTGTAAACCTTGTGAATCAATAACCTGATGATCAAATAAACTATGATTGAAATAGAGATTTCTATGATTGTTAAAAGTGTCTCAACCCTTGAATTCTAACTATTATCGTTTACAATCCTGCTTACGTTGCTATTGTCGTATTTTGTTATTTCTTTATTGATTATATTTTTACATGAAACTTTACAATTAATTTAATACCTTAAAACACTTAATACATTCGTGTAAAAAACTAAAGTGTATTGAATTGCGAGTTACATAGTCCTCATGGGCACGATATCAGAGTAATCTAGTCACTATATTACTTGTATGATCGCGTGCACCTGTATGTGCATTAGACCATAACAAGTTTTAAGCATCGTTGTTGGGTACTATTATAATTACTAATTTTCTAAATTTTTGGTTTTTGATATTAAGTTTAAGTGTTAACAACTTGATCTTTGCTGGCTGACTTTTGCAGGTATTTGGAATAACGACTAGGTAAGGGAGAGAGAATTAGTTGAGCCATATTTAACTGGAGATAAATTTTCATCAGAGGCAGAGGGCAGTAATCGTTCAACAACCAATTCAACACTTTGAAATAGAGGAACAAATAGATCCTAATCTCATTAAACCAATTGATCTAAATATTGCACGTGGTCCAGCTCCAGTGATTCCAGTTGCTCCTGGTCAAGCAACAGCCAGACCTATTCATGAAGTGGCAATCCCACTTACAAACCATGCTACTAATTGTATCTTCAATCCATGGGTGGGTATTATTTGAATTGATGTCGAATATGGTACAGCTGTTGTGTTTTAGTAGACAGTTTGCAAGATTCTCACATGAAAATCCACAACATCATATATAGACTTTTTTGGAAACAGTGATACCTATATTCCTTCTAGGGTATCAATTGATTATGTTAGACTAACACTCTTCCCCTTTTATTTAAAAGGGGAAGCTAAAAGGTGGTTATATGCTGAACCACCAAACTCCATCACTTCCTGGGACAATCTGGGTCAAAAGTTCATAAGTTAATTTTTTCCATATGGGAAGACAGCATATTTAAGAAGCGAGATTCTGAGTTTCATGCCCAAAAAAAGAGAAAATCTTTTCCAAGCTTGGGAAAGATTTAAGGGTATTCTCAAAAATTGCCCCCACCATCATTAGTCTAATGATGTTCTTGTTCACACTTTCATAGTAGGGTTTGGATCCAAATACCAAGATTCTCTTGAATTCAGCAGCTGGTGATCAATCTCTTGAGAAAACATATGATGAATTATATCACTTTTGAATTGGATTTCACAAGGGAATCCTAAATAGAAATGCTAACTCAAAGAGTAATCCTAAGAAGGTTGCAGGTGTGTTGGAGGTAGATCAGTTCACTGCTCTATTAGCCTAGCTTGCTGCATTACAAAATCATATTACTAATTAGTTCAACAATTAAAGTTAGGGGTTGCACAACTGGCAACGACAGTGAATACAGTTTAATAGGCAATTGCTTGGTGTGAGATTTTTGGGAGCAGTGAGCATACAATAGATGTTTGTGCGGTTAATCCAGATTTTGTTAATTATATGGGGAATGCAAATTGTCAAGGACAATAAAACTTTGGTAACCCCTATAATCCCAAGTGGTAGAACCATCCCAATTTCTTATGAGGTAGAAATCAGATGCAGAATAACAATCAGTATAGAAGGCCAACACAACAAAATCAGCAACGGTAGATTTAAAGAAATTAGACCACAACTCAGTCTAGCAATATTGAAGAGATACTAAAGAATATTATGGCTACTCAAGCCCAGTTTGTAGCAAATATAAGGAGCCAGCAACTTATTATAAAGAAAATAGTGATGCAGATGGGTCGGTTCGTAGGATCACAGAACACTAAACCTCAAAGAGTTCTTCCAAGTAACACTGAGCCAAATCTAAAATAAGTGAATACAGTCACAACTCAGAGTGGATTAGAGTAGAAGGAGTTGGAACCTAAACTGGTAAAATCAAAGGACACTAATGCTAAAAAAAATGAGAAGAAGTATGAGGAGGATAAAGTAGAAGTCAATACAGAAAAAGCTTTAAAAGTTAGGCCACCTCCATCCTTCCCAAAATGGTTTTGGAAACACCAAGAGGAGACTACCTATAAGAAGCTTTTAGAGATTTTGAAATAGGTTCATGTAAATCTCCCTCTTGTTGATATCTTGTAGAGTGTACCAAAGTATGCAAAGTATGTAAAGGACATTGTGGAAAATAAGAACTGTTTGACTGAATATGCTAAAGTTGCTCTTACTGAGGAGTGCACTTCCAAGATCAGAATAAATTACCCATAAAGATGAAAGATCCAGGAAGCTTAACTTTGTAAATTACCATCGAACAATCTATCAGTGCTAGGGGTTTATGTAATTTAAAAGAGCGCATCAATTTAATGCCCATATATTGGTACATAAAGATGGGTCTTGGGAGTCCCAAACCCACTTCTATTATTTTGCAGTTAGCTGATAGGTCTCTGGCTAGGCCTGATGGTATTATTAAAGATGTATTCGTGCAAGTGGGATCACTTATTTTCCTCATGGATTTTGTTGTTCTAGACTTTAATGTTGATTCGATCATCCCATTTATTTTAGGACGTCCATTCTTAGCAACTAGGTAGTCTATTACTGATGTAGCTGCAAGGAAGATAACTAAGAGGGCCCATGACAAGGTCGAGGTTTTCAATTTGTACAAGGAAAAGAAGTTTCCTACTATATATGAAGAATAATCTATGATAAAAGTTATATACCTTGAGTCTGACCTCTACCTTCTATTGTCTAATGACCCACTTGAGAGAGCTATGATAGGACATGATCTCTATGGTGGTGTAGAGGTGCTATAAATGGCACAGGTCATGGATTTATGGTGATTGACACTAAAATGGTTCTTTTAGAGCCAATGAATTGACTGATTGGCCTATCTCCTAAGGCGGCTATTGATGAAGCACCCAAATTAGAGCTCAAGGCTTTTCCTCCTTATTTAAAATATGTTTTCTTTGGTGATGATAATACTTTACCTATGATTTTGTCTACATGTTTATCTGATGTGTAGGTAAGGAAAGCATTGGTTGTTTTGAAAAAAGAAAGAACACAATTTGATGGCAGATATCAAACATCACAAGGATCAATCCAGTTTTTTGTTTGCGCAATATATATATGAAAAAAAGCTACAAAGAAAGTGTGCAGCAATAGTAAATATTGAATCATGTAATAAATAAAGTGTTACAAAAAGAAGTCATTAAGTGGATTGATGATGGGATTGTCTATCCCATATTCGACAGCGAATGGGTCAGTCCGTGTGCACTATATCCTGAAGAAAGGTGGGATGACTGTGGTGACCAATGGAGATAATGAACTAATTCCCACTCAAATGGTTACTAGTTGAGTAATCTGCATTGATTACCGAAAGTTGAATGAAGCCACCAGAAAGGATCATTATCCTATTTCATTCATTGATCAAATGTTGGAAAAGTTGGCAAGGCAGGAATACTATTGCTTTTTGGATGGATACTCTGGGTATAATCAAATCACAATAGCATAGGAATATTAGGAAATGATAATATTTACCTGGCCATATGGCATGTATGCGTTCAGACGTATGCCTTTTGGCCTTTGCAATACACCTACAATATTTCAGAGATGGATGATGGCAATTTTCTATGACATGGTGAAAGAATTTATCAAGGTATTTATGGATGATTTCTCTATTTATGGTAACTCGTTTGATGTATACTTGCAGAATATGGATCGAGTCTTAGCTCGTTGTGAGGAGAGAAACCTTGTACTGAACTGGGGAAAATGCCACTTTTTTGTCAAGGAATGAATAGTCCTTAGTCATAAGGTTTCATGTAGAGGACTTGAAGTAGACATAGCTAAAGTTGAAATCATTGTAAAGCTACTATATCCCATGATAGTGAAGGGAGTGAGAAGTTTTCTTGGGCGTGCAGAATTTTATAGGAAGTTTATCAAAGAATTTTTGAAGATTGCAAGTACTATTTCTAAGTTGTTGAAAAAATAAGCTATGTTTGATTACGGGAATGATTGTCAGCAAGCTTTTGAGATCCTGAAGAAACGACTGACAGAAGCACTCATCTTGATTTCTCTTGACTGGGCATTACCATTATAGTTGATGTGTGATGCTGGCGATGTAGTTGTTGGAACAGTTTTGGGGCAGCAAAAATATAAGGTATTCCATTCTATTTATTATGCATGTAAATTCTTAAATGATGCCCAGATGAATTACACAATCATAGAAAAGGAGATGCTAGCGCTAGAGTATGCGTTCGACAAATTCAGCTCATACTTTGTGGGTACCAAGGTAATTATTCACACAGATTTTACTGCTATTAGGTATTTCTTCAACAAAAAAGATGTCAAGCCATGGTTGATCAGGTGGATTCTATTACTCCAAGAATTTGATCTAGAAGTGCGCAATTAAAAAGGTACTGAAAATTATGTAGTGGATCATCTATCGAGGCTAGAGAATCATGATCACATTATTGATGATACACTTTGCATTCGGGAAGAGTTTCCAGATGAGAAATTTTTGTCTCTCTATGTGTTTAGATTACTTGGTATACAGACATTGTGAATTTGTTAGTAAGTGGTGTTTACCCTCCTGAAGCTACCAGTCAACTGAGGAAAAGGTTGTTACATAATTTTCATGCATAAATTTGGGATGAGCCATATTTGTTCAAACAGGGTGTTGATGGGATTGTGCGTAGATGTATTTCCAAAGATGAATCTAAGAAAGTTCTACAAAAGTGTCACTCATCTCCTTATAGGAGCCATCATGGGGGTGAACGAACAGCTAAAAAGGTTCTACAATTAGGTTTCTTTTGGCCAACATTTTTCAAAAATATGGTTACCTTTATAAGTGGGTGTGATCAATATCAGAGAGTTGGCATAATAGCAAGGCACCACGAGATACCCCTGAACAATATTCTTGAGGTTGAGGTATTTACTGTTTGGGGGATTGACTTTATGTGGCCATTTCCACCATCTTTTGGCAATTTCCTAGGGGAAAGTTGTGTATGGGAACATGATGATCTGGTGAAAATTTTAATCATCGATGATATGGTAGGATAGGTTTAAAGTCGTTGAGGCTAGTTCTTCAACAAAACCTCAAAGATGTCACCATTGACCCTTTCGAGTACCTAATGAGTGTGACAGTTAAAGCCATCCAGCACCTCAATTGGGTATCCCTAGTTCTAGGATGATACCCAAGGTATAGTCAACCTCATAATCACCCTTATGTATAAGATAGTGAGAATTAGCAAACTATACCCATCAATTGTCTACTATGCCTGGTTCCCATATCCCTCTTTCATGGATGATATGGTTTCCAAAATTCACTCAAACCCCTCTATCAAGGATGGTTTGAGCTTTCAAGAGTTTGGAATTTTCACCCATCAAACCCATTTGGGTATTTGGGTCTTTCACCCATAAATCCCAATAAATTAAGTCCAGCAATATTATAACCCATCACCAGTAAATTAGTATATGCACATATGAATCACAACCTACACACAATTGTACCCTATTCTAATATAATTCCAAGAGAAAGAACGAACTACTCATAATGGTAATAAATAAAAATAAACCAGAATCTCCATTAAATTAATTCATCAAAAAATAAAGAGATTGCAAACCACACTTTAAGTTTCAATGAATCCTCAATGGTATTTTCCAATTCTCCACTTAGAAGTCACTCTAATGTCTTCTTAGCTCAAGATTAGTATAAATTTATCTCCAAGCTCCAAGAAATTACAAAAACTCTAAACTAAGAATGGGAGGTACGGCTGTAGAATAATGATGATCTATGAATGGGTTTTGATCCTTAAATGGGATTTAGGGTTGGCTGGCTAAATGATGTTTTTCCCCTGGGTCATTTTCTGCTTGAATGCGATCATGGAGGCTTGATCATAGTTGCACCTACTGCTATCGTGGAGGACTGGTCCCGATCTCTATTGGTTGACTAGCTTGACTGATTTTGATCGAATCCGTCATTCCGTGATCGCAGTAACTGAGGGCCAGATCCTGCTCCCTTTTTCATCTTGTCCAGCCCTTGCACTTCTATTCCCTTTTTTATCCTTTTTAGCTCAAAGTTACTTCTTATCTTCTCAGCACTTGTATACTTGCAAAATATAGGAATTAGTGCATTTAACCACAAATATGTCTCGCTTAGACATTCAAATCATAGTAGTTTGCATGAATGTCAAGTGGAAATGAGTGGTAAATTCACCACTCATCAACACCCCCAACTTAAAGCTTTACTTGTGCTCAAGCAACACTACCTTTTACCCTGAGACAATGCACTTTTATGCCCAAATTAGATGACCAAATGATCATGATTACTTCAACTTGATTATTCTCACAAACAGATCTTCAAACATGGGCAAGACTATTTTCCCAACACCCTTCAAGGATGCAAAAGACTTCAAAGAGTAATCATGCAACAATCGCTAATACTCAAGAAATGACTCCTCTTTGACCTCAACTACATTATACTCCTTTTGCCTTATTTTTTAGGAGACGACAAAATCAACCATCACATTTTGTTTACATGCCACCTCATAAGACAAAAATTCCACATACCAAGTTATCAAACATGTAACAAGGAATTTAAGTACGAAACTCTCTCTCTCTCTAACTCTCAATGCCAATAGGTGCCATGCATAGGCTTGCCCCTATTTTCAATCTTCATTACCATGAATGCACTTTGTTGGAGATCTCAAAGGGCTTTCTGAGCTTGTAATGTAGGTTTGAGGTAGGGTAGGATATTATTTGGGAACAAAGTGACTATACCTCCTTGAACATCTACATTATACTTTTTCATCCAACTTTTGACCATGGGCCACTTCTTTTTTGTTCACTCTTTAAACATATGCCTACTTTTACTACCTTGATTCACCCATCTTTTGGAAAGCATCTTCTTTTCACCTCTTTGTCTTTTACATTTCATGCTTTTCCTTCCTTTCTTGGGTCCTTTCTTTTTCCTATTCATTTATTTTCAAAATTTATCTCTTAGGCACTAACTTACATTCTCATGGCTCGAAGTTACCTCTTCCAATCTTAACCACCCCTAACTTAGGCTTTTAGCCTCAATTTGCATTTTAAGTCCAAAGAGGATAGGCTTCAAAAGAGGGATTAGAATTGAAAGGCTCAATTCTTGTAATTTGTTTGCCAAATAAAAGTTTGAAGGCTCAATGTGGATAACTAGGTATAACATCTATGTACGAGTAGGCTTTTTAGGCTAAAGTAGACTTTTAATGTCAGAAAGATGTCCTACGGTCATCTTCCCAACAAAGTACAATCAAAATTAGCCTTGAGATACTAATGGGGAAAGTTCTAAAGGGTAAAAGTACACATGAGATTTAAACAAATAAGCTCACCACACTTGTCATACAAACTCACCAAGGAGGCTCAATTGCCCCTCCTGCTAGAGACAAAAATAGAGTATTTACCAATTTTTACAAGATAAAAATTTAGAGTCACAAAAAGATTATGCCCTTGATTTTTGAAAAATTTTAAAGGGGGGGGGGTATTTCCTTTGAATTTGTGCCATAAATAATTTGCTAACCATGGCAACAACCCAAGCCGTGGTCTCACATTCTGGATTCATATGGGCAAACCAACCATATGGCTACTTAGACTTTTCCAATGGTATGAGTGCAATCCCAAATCCATAATGCCATATGTACTCAGACTTTCCTTGCATTTATAGACTTGATGCTACGGGTACTTAGACCTCTCCTGCATCTATAGCTCAAGAACCAATCACAATGAGTTTTTCTTATGAATGCCGTCACTCAATCTATCATAGGGAAAGGCTCTTCCAACATCATAATTAAAAGAAATAGACAACTAAAAATGAAAACAATAAATTCACAAAATTTCCATGCTTCATGTGTACTAAATTCAAGTATTGCAAGCCAAGGTGTATTCACATAAGGGATGGGCCACACATCTTTAATAAAAAGTATTGCAGTAACCTCACTACATAATATAAAAACATGAGAAGGGTCAAAGGGCTCTCTAGAACTGCATTGATGACCATGTTGAAAGCTGTCATAGTGGTACGATAGAGACATGGATGTGTGATCATAGTGCTGCGATCGTAGCCCTCAGTCGGTGATCATGGTAACTGAGGCCATTTGCTCTTCTATTGTGCCCTATTTTTCTACATGGTTGCTATACTTCTAAGCTTAGTTTCTCCCTTTTTGGCTTCCAATTTGTCCAAAGCAACTACAAAGTATCAAAATTATATGACCTATTCAAAAATAAATAATGTAAACATGAAAATAATGGGTTGCCTCCCATCTTGCACTTAATTTAACATCACAGCACGATGCCTTGTTAATCACCATTTATGTCCCCACTTATAGGATTTGAATTTCTTGCCTAATTTTTTATCAATACATATTTGAAGTGCATTGGGCAAAGGAACGGGAACGACAAAACATATTATATCACGCCATTTCGAGAACTTAAACCTTTTACCCAATTTTGCATCAAATTTCTTATTCGACTCTTTGGGTAGTGGTTCAAACATTGATGAGCCATTAGTTGAACATTAGAATTTGAGATCCTTCGCCTTAGATGGTGGGGTTCACATATGCTCTTTTGGAACGTCAAATTCAAAATTGTAAGGATGGTGCTCCTTTTCCCTAAAATCTATCATTGGCTTAGGTGGATGGACTCTCATCACATCCACTAAGCATAATGTTGAAAAATGGTTTGAATGAGGCCTATCCCATAACTTTGGAATTGTATCCATATTATCATCCTTACTCCGAGATGGTCTAGATTCTTCATAAGCGTTTTACTTGATTTCTTCTTTTGACTCTAGTATCGTTTTCTCAATTTTGGCATCTTCACTTATATTAGGTTTGGTTGGTTGGGAAATCACTGAGGATTATTCAATGTCAATCTCACCATAATCCATGTGGGTTGACATCTTTTCTTTATAAACCTCTTTTTGAAGAGTATGTATGTTCACGGTTTGTGAGATGTCAGCCTCATTAGCCATTTATTCTATCTTTTTTATTTCCTTATTATATGCCCCCATGGCTTAATGTATGAGATGTATATTATCCCCCGTTGTTTCCACCTGATCCTATATAAGTTGAAGCATTTCTTCAATCCTATTGTATTTGGCACATTGTCCTTCCTTTTTCTCATCATAAGACCTATCAAGATCATAAGAAGAACTATCAATAGGGTTAGTATAACAAGGGGAAGGGACATTTGGACAATTTCTATGATGTCTATCTCGACATCACATAAGAAAAAATCATACTCCTAAGGGGATCAAGATGGTACACACATCTCTTTACGGGGAGTATAACTATAATTTTGCCAAAAGTGAGGTCCACCAGAATATGGACATGGATTATCAAGATAATATTTCCAACCACCAAACTCAGATTCGTTCCAAGATGCCAAAGTAACACATTAACAAAACTAAAAATCTAACTAACACGAGAGAAAAAATAAAATAACAAACAAATAATTATAAGTTTGACCAAAGTAAGTAAGCTAAAATTCAAAAAAAACTCAACACACAACATTTCTTCTCGGCAACGGTGCTATTTTTAAAAACGCTCAACTTAAACATTAATTTAAGTGCAAGGTAGTCGTTGTTAATATATTTACTCAAATAGGAGTCGAGGTTGAATCCATGAGGAATAATGTGAGTGGAGATTGATTAAGTCTGAAATAA